>NC_073271.2:22458294-22759255 GCF_029289425.2 Pan paniscus
TTCCTGTAATGATTATTTATTGAATTTGGAAGATCTCCATTGTGGTGTTAATTTCTTAAAAACTTAGTGTTTCTTGCTTGCTGTTATTTGTTGCTGAGGACTTAGATTACACAGTTTATTGCTTTTGAAGTGTATTTTGTCAGTCCAGATGAGGGACTGAGTCTCAGTCCAGATGAGGGACTGAGACTCAGTCCAGATGAGGGACTGCCAGTTTGTCTAGCAGTTGATACAAACTAATTACCTCTGGTAACTTTGCAGGAGCTGAAAACAGAAGTGTGACTAGTAAGGTGTGAAGGTGGCTTGATTTCTAGATATGAGGCTCTTGGTGCTTGTTGGCTGACAGACACTCTCCCTTTCTTTGGTTCAGCAGCCACTCTGGTAGTCTTAAACGTCAGAGTTTTTAAGAGGGGTATTCATAGCCCAAATCTAGGGATAAATGTAGGAGATGGAGGAAAGGGGAGTTGCCGTTTTATTGGTGCCACTGTTTAGTTAAATTACCTAAAACATTTTCTCATTCCCTTTTTTCCTGCCTCCACTGCCTTTGGATGTAGATTTATTCTGGAGTTCTGTTGGGAAAACACACTATTTCGGAATGTTTTACTTGTCTACTGAGAGGGTTCTTCGGCTATTTTGGACTATGTTGTCAATCTATTTGCTATTGCTGTGTCACTTCTAGAAACTCCTCATTGTCCTGGACTACTGGCAAAGCTTGTTTTCAATGCTGTTATGAATTTGCTAATTTATTTCCTTTGTATCTATTGTATTTATGCACAGACTTTATGTTAGATCCTTTTGGTTGATTGTTATCCTTAATTAGGGATAATGCCATCTGGACCTGTTAATTTGCTCAAGAACTGAGTGGAGAGGGGTGGATGGAGGATGATACATTACTCACTATTTAACAAAATAAAGGTTTTTTTCCATAATAAAGCTTATTATGTAACAGGTAAAAAATACAGAAAAACAAGAGGAAGAAAATGATCATTCATAATTCAGTCATGACAATCACTGCTAATATTTAGATATGTTAGCAGTGATATCATATTAGATATATATATATAAGATATATTAAAGGACTATCAGTCCTCTCCTGATGCATATTTAACATTCTTGTGATTATATTCTGTGCAGCATTTTGTATTTGTTTTTTCCAGTTAACATTTTAACACATTTCCTGTATCATTAGGAACACTCAGAAATCATACTTTAATAATATTATAAGATAGAGTAAAATGGATCCTCCAAGGGTGATACTTACTTGTCTTGGGCCATTTGGGTTAATTTGGTATTTAGTTTTTTTAAGAAGGAAATTCTATTTTTATGCATTTATTATTAAATTTTTTGAAATAAAATCTACAGTGAAATGTATAGAGACTAAGTGTCTAATTTGATGTTTTGATAATGCTTACATTTAAGTAATCATGATCCCAGTCGGATACAGCATATTTACCTGACTCACTTTTTAATTTAATTTAATTTAATTTTTGAGACAGGGCCTCACTCTGTCGCCCAGGCTGAAGTGTACTGGCACAATCATAGCTCACTGCAGTTTTAAACTCCTGGGCTCGAGGGATCCTCCTGCTTCAGCCTCCTGAGTAGCTGGGACTACAGGGATACACCACCATGCCTGGCTAATTTTTTTTCATTTTTTGTGGAGACAGGTCTCACTATATTGCCCAGGCTGGCCTCAAGTGATCCTCCTGCCTCAGCCTCCCAAAGCCCTGGGATTACAGTCATGAGCCACCATACCTGGCCAACTCATTTTAATAATGTCTAATGATGAACACCTATAAGAAGGTTTTTCATATTTATGTACTTGGACTGTGATTCTAAAAGTGAAATAACTTGGCTTTATTTTACAAACCTTTTAGTGGACTTTACTAAAATCGCTTCCAGAAGTTTGTATCAATTTACATTCCCACCAGTAAGTGGAGAGTGTCAATCTTTTTTTCTGTGATCCCCCTAACATTTTTTGACTAGCCCCCAGCAGATAAGCTGCACAGTTTCTTGTTGAAAGCAAGTTATGACTCTTTCTGTTAATATCTACTTCCACTCAATCATGGCTGTGTGTGTGTGTGTGTGTGTGTGTGTATGTGTAAACCATCACAGTTCATGCATTCAGTGGTGTTGTAACATTTCTCCCACAAGCAACCTTCATTGGCATTATTTATTTATGACGGTGTCTTCCTAATGAAATCATGTCTCAGTAGCTCTTCTCTATCTTCTTTCAAAGACTGTGGTATTTCTAGTCAAATGGGCTCTAAAACTCATGAGTCCCAATTAATGTCTCTTTTGCTCCAATTTATTCCAACTCTTGTTCATTCTGTTTTCCTGGCTCACAGCTCTTCCTACTCTGTCTTTCCATTTTCATTCTCATTGCCTTATTTTAGCCCTTTATGACCTCTTACTTAAAAAATTTCTATAGCTTATACCTACACTTTCTCCCTACGCAAATCTGTCTGACCCATGATTGCTAGATTAATCACTCCAGAGAATTTGTGCTTAAATATTGTTACTCAAAATACTTTAGTCTCCACTCAAAATCCTTTTCCTGGGGATGTCAGCAACATGGCAGAATAGGAGACTCCTGACTATTCCATCTCTCACAGACATACAAGTAAACACCTACACATGAATTAGTTCTCTCCAAGAGGATGCTAGAATACAGTTGAAAGTCTCCCACACACTGGAAGACTGAGAAAATACCCACATCCAAACAGGTAGGAAAAGCAGAGACACACTTGCACTAATCCTACAATGAGCACAACGCCTTATAATTAGGAAGGAAACTCCAACTCCCAGCTTCGTCCAGAAGGTTGAGAGTCTTGTACCACATGTATAGTGCCCAACTTTTCAGTTCCTGTGGGAGGGCTTTGATCTTAAGTTACCATGCTTGAAGAACAGTAGGGACAGTGCGTTGGAGGATTTCTCTCAAGCACAATGGACAAAGGGGCTTTTGAACCATGTGAGGACTCCCAGCTACTCTAGCCCCCAGGGATCAGCCCAACTTCTAACTTCCCCCTAAAGAGGGTTCAGCCTCAGACTTGTCAAGGAACTCCCTGTGGCTCTGGCTTCTAACAAGCTGGTATCTGGGAGTCTAATAAGGAGCCTTTAAGGATTAAACTTCTTTGAGTCTAAATCAGAAAGAAGGCACTCCCTGTGCCTTCTCCCCTTGCTGTCTCCTGATATAAATTCCTGCAATCTCTCATTAGAAAGAGAAGGGTGTACCTCTCCACGTCTGAAAGGAAAAGGGGGTACTCTCTATGCCTCTACCTTGGCTTGCTTTCACGATAAGATCACACAAGGCTCCCCCTACAAGGAGGGTGTGAAACTTCTGCTTGCTTGAATAGGAGAGTGGGCATCACTTGCACTTTCTTCCTTGGCTTGTTCCAGTGATGATTTCAGCCCTACAATATCTCCATGGAAAGAAGTTTGATGCCTCCACCAGCAAGAATGAAAGGGATGACACTCCTCATGCTCTTTTTCTCAGTTTGCTCAGGAGATAAACTCCTGAAATATCTCATTGGAAGGAGATAGAGGGACCTCTCCATGACTGAAAAGGAAAGTGAGAAGTCCCTGACCCTTCTGCTCTGGCTTGTTTCAGCAATAACTCCAGACCAGAAGCCTGTCCCTGCTAGAAGAGTGAGAGACTTTTGCTTGCATGAACAGGAAAGTGGGCGTTCTCTGAAATATCTTCTCTGGCTTGCTCCATCAGTAAATACAGATCTGCAGGTCCTGGAAGTAGTTTCTGCAAGCATCAAGGACTCCACCTTTTACAGTTTCCAATAAGGTACTGGCTTCTAAATTACCTAGATCTTGGAGTTAATGGAGCTCTACATTCCTGAGTTTCCTAAGTTACAGAGAACATAAAGATGACTTTTAAACATGCAAATTTTCAGCAAATATTTCCACAGGTCCAAAGTGAGAAGTCTGATCAAGAATACAAGTATCTCTCTCAGTCACTCACTTTGTGTACAGCAGAACAAGTGTGAGATAAACTCTGGCTGTCAACTTCTCTGCAAAGAAAGAAGGAACTGGAACATATCTTACACCTCAACCTCTTCAGCTGCATTCTAAGGAAGTGACTTCTATCCCACTTCTCTCAAGGCAATAGCATGACTTGACACTCTCTAATTTTTTGGGGGACACTAAGAACAAAGACATCAGGTTAGATGAGTACAAGGAGTTTAGAGGCACCAGGAATCTCTGGCTGGGCTGATTGGGGAGAAATATCTTTTACATGGGACCAGTTTAACAAAATTGGGAGAGATGGTTCTTTTATCTAATGCATGGAAACAAACATGAGAGCCAAGGAAAAATGAAGAAATGTGGAAATGTGTTCTAAATATAAGATACATCTCTGGAAGCCAACCACAATGAAGTGGAGATATGTGATTTACATGACAGGGAATTCAAAAGGACAGTCATAAAGATACTTACTGAGACAAGGAGAGCAATGCAAGAACAAACTGAGAACTTTAAAAAAAGATAGAAAATATAAAAATAGCAGCAAACAAAAATAATTGAGCTGAAGAATACAATAATGGAGCTCAAAAATTTAATAGAGGGTTTCAATACCAATCTATATAAAGCAGAAGAAAGAATTAACAAACTTGATGACAAGTCATTAGAAATCATCCAATCTAAGAAGTCAAAAGAAAAAAGAATGAAAAAGAGTGAAGACAGTGTAGAGGACTTGTGGGACACCATTAAGTGGAATAATATATACATTATCAGTGTACCAGAAGGAGAAAAGAAACAGAAAGGGACAGAAAACATTCAAGGAAATAATGGCAGAAAATTTCCTAAGTCTGGAAAAGAAAATAGAAATCCATATCCATGAAGCTCAATGGTCTGTTATAGGATAAATTCAAAGGGACACACACCAAGACACATTACAATCAAATTGTCAAAAGTTAAAGACAAAGAGAATATTGAAAGAAGTAAGGGAAGAGTTACTTGTTACATACATGGGACCTCTAGAAGACTGTCAATGGATTTTCCACAGAAATCCTGAAAGGTAGAAGGGAAAGGGATGATATATTCAAAACTGAAATAAAAAAAGAGCCCTGCCAACCAAGAATACTATACCCAGCAATCCTGTCCCTTAAAGGTGAAGAAGAGATAAAAACTTTCTCAGACAAACAAAAGCTGAGGGAATTTATCACCATTAGACCTACCTTACAAGAATGCTAACAATAGTCCCTCAAGCTTAAGGAAAAATTGTTAAGTAGCAACATCAAAGTATATTAAAACATAAAACTTACTGGTAAAAGTAAGTATGTAGTTAAACTCAGAACACTCTTAGATTGGAACAGTGGTGTGAAAATAAATTTTGTTTCTAGCATGAAAATTAAAAGAAAAAACTATAAAAACAACTGTAGTTACACTAACTTGTTAAGGGACACAAACTAAAAATTACAAAACATGTCAAAAAAAACAAATGGAGAGGAATAAAAGTATAGAGTTTGTACAAGTGATCAAAGTTAAATCATTATCAGCTTAACAAGGGATGTTCTTAGCATATGATGTTTTATATAAGCCTCATAGTGGCCAAAAAAAAAAAAAAAAAAAAACTCCTTAGTGGATACACCAAAGATAAAAAGAAAGGATTCAAAGCATACTATGATAGGAAATCATCAAGCCACAAAAGACAACCATAAGAGAGGAAGAGAGGAACAAAGAATCTACAGATTAACCAGAAAACAATTAACAAAATGGTAATAGTAAGTCTTTATCAATAATTACTTTAAATGTAAATGAACTAAGTTATTCAATCAGAATACATCAAGTGGCTAAATGGATTAACCAAAAAAAAGACTCAATGATATGCTGCCAACAAGAGACTCATTTCACCTCTAAGGACATACATAGACCAAAAATGAAGGGATGGAAAAAGTTATTCCATGGAAATAGAAATCAAAAGAGAGCAGGGATAGCTATACTTATATCACACAAAATAGACCTTAAGTCAAAAACTATAAAAAGAGGTGAAGAAGGTCATTATATGACAATAAAGTGGTCAATTCATCAAGAAGATATGACAGTTGTAGATATGCATCCATCCAATGTTGGAACACCTAAATTGGTAAAGCAGATATTAATAGATCCAAGGAATGAGATAGACTGTAATATAATAATAGTAGGATAACTAAATACTACACTTTTAACATTGGACAGATCATCTAGACAGAAAATATTGGACTTGAAGTATGCTTTATTTATTTATTTATTTTGAGACAGGGTCTCACTCTTTTGCCCAAGCTGGAATGTAGTGGCACGACCATGGCTTACTGCAACCTCTACCTCCCCTGGCTCAAGTGATACCCCCACCTCAGCTTCTTGAGTGGCTGGAACTACAGGCATGCACCACCATTCCCAGCTAATTTTTGTATTTTTTTGTGGAGACAGGGTTTTGCCATGTTTTCCAGTCTGGCCTCAAACTCTTGGGCTTCAGCAATTCACCTGCCTTGGCCTTCCAAAGTGCTGAGATTACACATGTGAGGCACTGCACCTGCCCTGAACTACGCTTCAGATCAAATAAACCTAACAGACATTTATAGAACATTCCATTCAACAGCAAGAGAATATAAATTCTTCTGAAGTGCATCTGGAACATTCTCCAGGATATATCATATGATAGGCTGAAAACAAGTCTTAACACATTTAAAATGATTGAAGTAATATTGAGTATCTTTTCTGACCACAATGGCATAAAACTAGAAATCCATAACAAGAGGAACCTTGAAAAATTCCCAAATATATGAGAATTAAACAGCCTGTTTCTGAATAACTGATGGGTCAAAGGGGAAATTAAAAGAGAAATTAAAAAATATCTTAAGACAAATGAAAATGGTAACACAACATACCAAAATTTATGGAATGCAGCAAAAGCAGTCCTGAGAGGGAATTTTATGACAATACATGCCTACATCAAAAAAGGAAAAAGATTTCAAATAAACATTGGTAAAAACGGGATATCCACCTGCAGAAGAAGGAAATTGGATCATTTTCTCACACCATATACAAAATAAACTCAAAATGAGTAAAAGATTTAAATGTTAAGACCTGAAACTGTGAAGTTGCTTGGAGAAAATGGGAAAAGCTCCATGTTGTTGATCTGGGCAATGATTTCTTGGACAGAACTCCAAAAACCACAGGCAACAAAAGCAAAAATAGACAATTGGGATTGCATTAAATTAAAAAGCACAGCAAAGGAGACAATTAACAGAGTAAAGACACACCCATGAATTGGGAGAAAACATTTGCAAAAACTTAGACATCTGATGAGGGTCTAATATCCAAAATATATGAGGAACTCAAACCACTCAATAGTAAAAAAATCAACCTGATTAAAAACTGAGCAAAAGATCTGAATAGACATTCCTCAAAAGAGATATAAATGGCCAACAGATATATGAAAAAAAGTTCATAATATCTAATTACCAGGGAAATGCAAATTAAAACCACAATGAGATATGACCTCACAGCTGTTAGAATGGCTATTATTAAAAAATAGGAATGATAAAGTTTTGATGAGGAGGTGGAGAAAAGGGAACTGTTTATTGGCATGTAAATTAGTATAGCTATTTTGGAAAAGAGTATGGGAGTTCCTCAAAAAATGAAAAACAGGATTGCCATATGATCCAGCAATCCCACTTCTAAGTATACATCCACAAAACTGAAATTGATATGTCAAAGAAATATTTGCACTCCCCTGTTCATTGCAGCATAATTCACTATAGTCAAGACATGCAAAACTCACAAAAGCCAAGATATAGAACAAATGAATGGTTTAAAAATGTGGTAAATGTACACAATAGAATACTATTTAGCCTTAAATAAGAAGGAAATTCTGCCATTTGCAGCAATATGGATACAGCCGGAGGACAGTGAATGAAATTATCCAGGCACAGAAAGACAAATGCTGCCTGATTTCTCTTATATGTGGAAGCTAAAAAAGTCGACCTTACAGAACTAGAGAGTAGAAAGGTGGTTACCAGAACCTGGAGGGGTGGGGAAAGGAAAGATGTCAATCAAAGTGTCCAAGGTTTCAGTTAGACTGGAGAAATAAATTTTAGTGTTCTATTGCGCTTTATGGTGACCACACTAAAAAAAAAATGTACTGTATATTTCAAGTTTGTTAAAATAATAGATCTTTAACATTCTCACCACAAAAAATTAGTGAGTTGATGAATATGTTACTTAGCTTGGTTGAAACTTGAATGTATACATCAAAACAAAACAGCATATTCTATAAATATAGATGATGATTATTTGTCAGTTTTTAAAAATTTAATCTTGGCATTTAGGTCCCTCCATAGTCTTCCATTTTTATTCCTCTCTATCTCTTTGATCATATCTATATTCTAGCCAGAGAGAACACTTGTTTTAATCATATTTGACACAATTCTCTATTGTTCTCTGCTTTAGTCAAGTTTTTGCCTTTTCTGGAGTAGTTTTTGCTCCTCCATGATTTAATTTTTCAAATTTTACCTTTTCTCAAAATTCAGTATAAATGTCATTTCTTTCACAAAATTTTCCCTGTTAAGCCCAGAAAAATAATCTCTTTTCCCTCTGAATCATTAGGGTACTTTATTAATTTTTGTTTTGAGTGTTACTTTCTTACCAAGAAAATATTATTTCTTTCAGTATTATCTTGAATTATGATTCATTCACTGTCTAAACCTCCTTATTGAGTGGAAATTTCTATGAGGGCAAGTTCCAGGTTTAAAATTATTTATTTATTTTTTTCAATATCTTGCACACAGCATAAAATTGGCAAATAAATGTTTATTGTCTGTGTCGTACTGGGGAGAGGAATGGAATTTGGAGCAAAGGACAAAACTTATTTGAATATATTGGAAAACATACCAATCTAGCATTTGTTCTTTAAAAAAATGAGTTCACAAGTGAGATATGGAGCAAGATTTTTAGAGGTTCAAGGACTGACACATTTCTGTGGGATATTCTGGTTTGACTTCCAAATCACCTCTGGGTCAAGACATTGGAGGTGTTTTAGAGCTTAAAATAGAAACTCAGAGCTCAGTGAGAAAATATATGATCGATTATTGCTGCAAATGTATAGAAAATGGAATTAGCACATGCCTGTAGTATTTCAACCATGCTTAAAGACAGTCTTTCTGTTGCCTTAGCCCCTTTTGACCACAGATGGCCGTATTAAGCAAATATTTATTAAAAATCACAGAGCTCTATTCTTCATCTGCTAAACTGGTAGATTTTAAGGATATGGTCCCTTCTCCATGGTGCTTTAATATTTGCTAAATGTGTATGTGCACACATGTGTGTGTGCACTTCACATCTTATCCGGGCATATTGGAAACCTTGTAATATAGTTTTTGTTTATTTTTAACCTTCCTCTCTACTGCCTTCCACTACCACCATTTAAATACACAAAACTGTCACTGTGTGAGATATGGCCATTATGTTGCTAGCTCTTCTATGATGTTTATAAAATATGTCAACTCCCTATAGTGAATTGGCATTGTTTTGCTCTCCCACTTACTATCAACGAAAAAAAGCAAATGCCCCCAAGTAAATAATCTAACTCATTAACCCTCACTGCATTACAGAGATGGAAAAATTTATCCATAATAAGAGCTGAGCATCAGGGGAAGATGCTTTATCTTACCCCAAACCTGGAGACTCATCCTGCGGGGCACCAGGTCTCTGCAGTAGCTCCCATCTCCTTGCCCATACTCTTACTCTCCACCTGCACCATTCATCTGAATAAATTAGCCTCACTGAGAGGAAGATGACAGCAAAGAGCGCACCTGCAATGTAGTGTGACTGCCACAGCTTAGTAAGGGGTTTCCAGGGAAGCGGTTTCTAAAACACAGGGGAGGAGAATTGTCAGGGTTTGGCTCCTTGTGAAATTTGCCTGTCAGAACAGATGATGTGTTTGGGCATAACACACTCCAGTTTGCTCTTCTGGCAGTTTCTCTTCTCAATTTCAAGGCTTTCACAGTTTTGCTGCAACTTATCCTTTTAAGGGGCTCTTCTTCTCCCATTTCTCCATTGACTGTTGGTCCAGAGAGGTGAGAGATTATGTTGAAATTGTCTGCTTAGGACTGATTTGCTGTAGAATCAGGCCAATCACGACAATGGGCCCCTCCAGCATCTGCCCTCACTGCCCTTGTTTTCAGGGCACCATCCACCCATCCTTCGGTTTGTCTGGAATTGGAGGGGGTCTGGGGAACTGATGTTCAACAAGCCATGATCAGAGGGCAGTGGGCTTTTTCTGGAAATGACATGGGGAAGGATGTGAATTTTGGAGGTGCAGGGAGAGCAAGGAAACGTAATACAGATGTGATCATGGTGTACTGTTTGTGGGAGCTGTCTTGTCTCTTAAAATCTTGGGGGACGTTTCAGTTTGGAATAATAGGTGAGTAGTTAAGGCTAGAATATGAAGTATTCATCCAGAAGTGTTCATTGGCAAATGTTATACTAACTTGTGTCACACAGGTATAGTGTTTCTGCCCATTGAACCTCACCACAATGTTAAGGAAGTAAATCTTATTATCCTCATTCCATTAATATTGCAGTTGAAGCACAGATAAGTCACATGGGTGGTAAGAGTTGGCACTGGGGCCGGGCGCAGTGTCTCACGCCTGTGATACCAGCACTTTGGGAGGCAGAGGCAGGCGGATCATGAGGTCAAGACATCAAGACCATCCTGGCCAACATGTTGAAACCCCGTCTCTACTAAAAGTACAAAAATTACCTGGGCATGGTGGCGTGTGCCTGTAGTCCCAGCTACTTGGGAGGCTGAGGCAGGAGAATCACTTGAACCCGGGAGGCGGGGGTTGCAGTGAGCCAAGATTGCGCCACTGCACTCTAGCCTAGCCTGGAGACAGAGCAAGACTCAATCTCAAAAGAAAAAAAAAAAAAGAGTTGGCATTGTAATGAAATCTAGAGCTCTGAGCCTGGTCTATAGATTTTTCTAGTATCTAATCTCCCAAGAGGGTAAAATTCCATTTCTAAAGTATCTGGCCTTGCTTTCTTTAAATAATGGATAATAAGGATGTGGGGGGTGGACCTCTGTGAAGGAAGAATTTAAATATCCAGAGGGAGAGAATGCCTCTTTAGATTTGTGGTCTCCATGATAAGTAGAGCTGCTCTTTTAATTTTATTTCAAAGTTAAATGATAGTAGTGAGTGGAATAAAGGCACCAATCTAAGAACTGTTTTCCAATTCTCTGCTTTCAGCTCTAAAACAAAGAGAATTTATCATTTGCCTTCATATACTGTGCTGTGTAGGTACCCAGAGACGGCAAAATTCCAATTAAAAGAGTATTGATTGCTCATAAATTAATGCCATCCATTCAGAATCGATGGTCACTTAATGTCTTTCAATGATTTTTATTGTGAGTCAGCTCAGCCCTTGTACTTTGCTTATTAAATGTTCCAGTATAATCGTATGCCTATTTAACATGGGTGATTCTTTTGCTATTAACATATGGTTTTCGATTTTCATCCAGTTAGCACTATTAGTCATTGCACATGAAAGTCAGTGCAATCTAACAAACTCGAACAACTTCCCTCACCTACTCTCAGAGATAATTTATGTATCCCTCATTCCTCTGAGCCCAAAGCAGGTAAACATTTCCAATTAAACTGAAGAGAATAATAGAAGCTCTCCAGAATAGTAAAAAAAAAAAAAAAAAAAAAAAAATCTACAAAAAAACCCCAAACAAACAAACAAACAACCTTCCACCCTACCCCCGGCAAAAAAAAAAAAAAAAAAAAAAAAACCCAAGAACAAAAAACAAACAAACCCTCCAAGGAAGCTAAAGCATAAAAAATGTCATGGGAAGTTATAACTGGATCCGTAGGGGATATAATTTCATTGTCTATGAGCAAAATCGTGATCTAATGGTTTTCGGAGACATGGGGTACTGGACGTCTGTGAGGGGCCTGTGGAATCCCCCAGAGCATTGTGCTAATTAAGTAGGAAAGGGAAGCACGTTGGGAAGCCACCAGATGTCAGGCTGAAGTCTGGCAGTAAAGGGAGCTGGCTAAGCTCAAGGAACATACATTTCAGGAGACAGATGTGATCACTGTATGAGGCTTGGGTGAAATTTATCTTCCAGTTCAACGGCTGGACCGGGACGTGAGGTAACCTGTGGCCAATCAGGATATCCTTGTGACTAATGTTAATCCTTCAGACTCCTGAGATTTCATCCCACTTCTTTGCATTGGTGTCACAGCTAGAGTCCATGAAGGATAAGCAACCGAGCAGCTTCTGCCTACTTTTGCACTTCTATTCTGAAGACAGCTGTTCATTTATTTAGCCAGTATCTACTTTTGGCATTAGGAGCTTTTCAGTGAGGTTGAGGGGGTGGAAAAGAGGGCAGAAATCCAGGAGAGGAGCGCATCAAATGGGAACATTCCTCAGGGACCAGGCTCCTCGCGTTCTGATCCTAGGTCTCTCACACATTGGTTGCAGGTCATTTAATTTCTCTCTGTTTGTTTGCTTATCTATAAAGAAATTGTACCAAATAACACATCCCTTCCAGAGCTAAAATTTATTCTACTACAGGGTCTAGAATAGCATCCTCCAACTGTTTTGCTCATGTACTTGCTAAAAGAATTTTTTAAAAGGGTGTGTACCCCCACATTTTAAAGATGACATGCCATAAATTTAATTAGTTACAAAAGATGTAGTTTCCAGCATATTGTCTATTGCATAAGGGTTTTAAATACATGTTTTTCAAAACTGTGAATTTAGCTCATTCCGCTTATGATACATGTCACCACATCACCTAATTAACAAAGCCAGTTCTTATTGTCAGATCATTCAGCCAAATAAGACTTGTTTTCTGTCAGAAAAAGTCTGACTTTATAATTGAAATTTAAATAAATACATCAACATGCACCCTGATGACAATCATCTCATTTTGGAACTCCAATTCTAGGATGAATAACTAATTAGATACTTCGAAAACTAGTAAGCCAGCTAGCTAAAGCAGGGATCCTTGCCATGAGTTGGCCAGCCCTTTAATATTTCTTAATGTGTCCTTAAAGTACTGGTCCTTAAGAGCAATGTAGTCTCCAATTGTCCCTTTGTTTAGTGGCTCTGAGGTTTGTAAACAATGGGACAAGTCAGTGTGTCAGTTTCAGATTGAATGAGAGATAAGCTTTTCTTTTGGAAAGTGGGAGAAGGGTCATTATGAGATGGGAGGTGGGAAAAGGAGAACTAGCAGCCTGTAGATACATTATTAGGCAAATTTATTTTAGAAACGATGCCTATGGAAGTTGAGAATCTGGAAATGAATCTGCTTAAAATCACCATGATATGTATCCCCTGGGGAGTTTTCATGTACCCCTGCCAAGGAGTACACAGCCCGGAAGCACAAAGAATTGGTAGGGGTAGGATACTCTCCACTGTCATTTCATGCCAAGCATTTCAATAAGGCCAGAATGGCAAGGACTGTCTTTTGTTAGGGCTGGCAGCCCCCACACATGATGCATACTCCCCTTTGAAATGAATTGGCCATCAAGCAACTTTCTATGATTGAATTCCCAGGTCTGTCGTTAGGGTATTGCCACTTTATCAGCTAATATTTACTGAGAATCTAACTTGTAGGTGCTTCTGGGAACATAAAATATAATTTATGCAATTTATGAAGATTCAAATTTTCCAGAAGTCAGGATGCCTAGAGGCAAATACAGTACTGATTAAAAGCAATGACTCTGGAATAATTTGTCCTAGGTTGGAATTCGGTCTCTGCAATTTTGCTTGTGTTACAGGGATAGCCTCTGTTTTCTCATCTGTTTAAATAGAAGAAACAATACCTCTTTTATAGTGTTTAATGTTTTCTCCATTTCTCCTCACTCCTTCATCCATGTTTCATCTTCTCTGCAGTGATTCATCCTTGTAGACCACATCACTAGAGTTCCCTTGCCAGTTAATTGGCTTCCAATATTTGCTAAAAAGAGGTACCAGGGGAGATTGGAGGGTGAGGAGAGAGGTGAGATATCTTTTCTAGGCCCTCTTTGGGCCATACATGACACCATGGCTGGATCCCTTCAAAACTACAGACAACTTTTGCTGATGGTCTTGCCTTCATATTTCAAATCTAACTCTACCTCACAGGCTTCTCATCATTTCTAGTCTCTGACCATACCATCAGAATATATTTACTGTGATGTTTCAAAGTTTTTCTTCAAAGGAACTTCCCTCTCCTTTACTCAGTGGGTTCTGGATGTGAGATGAAGCTTATATTTGGAAACTGGGCAGGGGATACCCAGTTCATACTGGGGTGGCTGCTTTACCTTTCTGAGCACCCTGATTATAACAGTTAAGCACTAGTCTCATTTGCTGCCCACTTATTTTGCCTCTAGGAACTCTGTCTTCTACTGACCACGTCCTTATTCTATCCTCTGCCCTCTGTTATGTTGCCTCTGGCATTTCTACTTCACTTAGTGTGACCTATTGCTTTGCCTAAGCTTCCAAGGGCCATTCTAGCAGTGTATGAGCATTGTTTCCCAGGGTCTTTGCCAGAGTGTCAAATCTGTATTCTGAGAGAGCGTTTCTGTGCTAATAAACTCTCCCTCATCCAACTTTACAATTCCCTCCTCTCCCCTTTGTCTAGCACTCTCTCAGGATTCATTTTTGGGGTCATAATCTCCAAGTACCAGCTAGTCTACATCAACCAGACTCTGTAGCATCTTTGGTGCTTTCACTTTTCCCTCGAATTGGTCCTTAATCACTCTTAGCCAGTCATTATCTCTTTTAATGAATCAATGGCACTCAACAGCCACCCAATTCCATCCTTATATTTGCCTTTCCCCTCATATATCTCAAAAGCCAGACATACTGTACCAGTTAGTGCTCCTCCTTCCACTGGCATCACATCCCAGTGTACAACCAGTGAAAGGCTTAATAATTGCACCACTGAAGCATGCCCGGTGCTATCTATACTCTACCTGCCACTAGTGGTGGGGCCTCTTTGTCAGCCAGCTGGCAGGTGATGCAGCTCCAAAATCCAAATTTAGAGTCTTCTTCCTGGGATAGCTCCCGGTATCAACTCACTTAGATTGGGTTCTTTGGAAAGAGATTCTGAGATGAGGAGCTACAGGTAGAAGTAGAAAGTTTATTGGAGGCCAGGCACAGTGGCTCACGCCTGTAATCCCAGCACTTTGGGAGGCCGAGGCAGGTGGATCACAAGGTCAGGAGATCGAGACCATCCTGGCTAACACGGTAAAACCCCGTCTCTACTAAAAATACAAAAAATTAGCCGGATGTGGTGGCAGGCGCCTGTAGTCCCAGCTACTCGGGAGGCTGAGGCAGGAGAATGGCGTGAACCCGGGAGGCGGAGCTTGCAGTGAGCCGAGATCACGCCACTGCACTCCAGCCTGGGCGACAGAGTGAGACTCCGTCTCAAAAAAAAAAAAAGAAAGTTTATTGGAAAAGTGTTCTTGGGAGATACACTGGTAAGAAAGTCAGGGTGGCAAGATTGGGAAGACCAAGAAGCTGACCTCCATCCAATTCAATTGCAAGTGAGGCTTCAGCTGATCCCAAGGAGCCCTCTAGAGCTGAGATGGTCCTTTAAGTTCTCTCAAATGGAAGCAAGGCGGATAGACATTTATATCGCTACAGCAGCTAGCCATTAGCTGTGGGACCATTCTCTGCAGAAGGAAGTGTAACCTTGGGCAGGAGTTCTCTGTGGCAGAGCCAATTCCCAGTGTGGGATGCAGCTGTGAACCCTCAGCAATGGGGAACTGGGTGCATCCACCCTCAAAAGAGAATCTGGACAGAGTACAACAGCACTACAGCCACATTGCAGTCCAACTCTCAGCCCCACTGAGAATGCAAAAGATGAACAAGAATGTCTTTTAAACACATTTTCTTCTTTTGCTTGTCAATTTTCAGTTCGTAGCCTAGATATTTCCAGTGTAGCAACAAAGACATTTCAACAGTGGTCACAGCAATGGTAAAATTGGACACAAATAAAAATGGAAAGTTTTGACAGTTTTAGCTGCATTTAGTTAAATATTGTGTTTATGCTCATTATTTGGCATGGCTCCTGTTGTTCTTGAGAGTATTTCAGAATGTGCTTATTTAATTTTCTTTCTTTGCCATTTTTACTTTATTTTTTCCACCACATTTACTTTTCTGCAGTTAACTGACAATAAAAACAGAAGTGGAGGAGCTCAGAAGTCTACCCCAAATGGGCTGGGCGTGGTGGCTCACGCCTGTGATCCCAGCACTTTGGGAGGCCGAGGTGGGTGGATCACGAGGTCAGGAGATCGAGACCATCCTGGCTAACATGGTGAAACCCCGTCTCTACTTAAAATACAAAAAATTAGCCAGGCGAGGTGGTGGGCACCTGTAGTCCCAGCTACGTGGGAGGCTGAGGCAGGAGAATGGCGTGAACCCGGGAGGTGGAGCTTGCAGTGAGCCGAGATGGTGCCACTGCACTCCAGCCTGGGTGACAGCGAGACTCCTTCTCAAAAAAAAAAAAAAAAAAAAAAAGTCTACCCCAAATGTTCCCCAAGCATGCATTAGTGACTTCAAATACCATCACTTCCATATTACATTTTGTCTCCCTTATATTCCTAATGAGGCTTACCTGCTTTTGGTTCTTAGGAAAAGGTCTGGGTGGAAAATATCAGCTATTCTTGCCCTAGAGAGTCTTGAAGCAAACACTAACATCCACTGTCAAGCAAATGAAAAGTCTAAAAGATAGGACAGAGAAGCTGTTAAGCTTTACCCCAACTGAAAGTTTGAGTTGAACTAACTTGGACTTGTTCTGCTGACTGGCTGTGCAGTTTTGGTGATATTTTATTAGTTTTTCTTTCCTTCAAAATTATGCAAAGGTCATGGTCCATCATGAAGTTTTATTTTTAATGTTCTATTTCTTTTTCTTGTTATCAATCAAAGAACATTATTGCCTGAAATAGTTTTCCCATTAGATTAGGATGTTAATTGGTTGACAGAAATAATTGCTTAAAATGAAAGAACCTCCTCTTGCTGCTCAAAGCCGAGGAGCCTGATACTGTTTGTGATACAGGCCATTGGTAAACACTGTTGACCTGTGACCTGTGGTTCCCCATTCACTTGTTCTTTTTTTGAAGGAACAAGATGCTCGTCCTGCCTGGGGCTTTGCTCTGCTCAGCTATGCCACCCTCTGAAACATGTGATCTGCATTCCAAATGCTTCACTGACAGGTTCTCTATCACGCAGCACAGGTAGATCACTGTCATTGGCATCTATGTGAATGATGAGTTCTGTTTCATCATAAATAACCTGAATATTCATGTCCTAGGCTATTGGTGACACTGGAACCTTCCTATTCATGAATACAATACTAAGAACATTGCATATACCTATTTTGCTATAGTGAGAAAAGCCCTCAAATCTCACTCTCAATATTATAGTACCCTCCCACCCCTCCACCCACAATTTTCAATGTTGGATTACTCTATAATAGGTAGATAATTATCTGAATTTATAAACAACATAAATAATTCTCAAACATTTCACACAGCAACTACAGCATGAGGTTTGAGTCAATCAGTCTTAACAGACACTCTTAAATTCATCTCCAGAGCATTTAGCGAGATTGAGAAAGAAGAAAAATTCTCCTCATTCTAACATTTTCGTCCTAGGTGAGAATATTTGCAGTCAGAAGCTTTAAAATTGCTGACAGTGGCCACCACATGTTTCCTGGGAATGTCCATATTCTCTCTGCACAGGGATGCCTACTTTTTTTTTTTTTTGAGACAGAGTCTCCTTCTGTCGCCCAGGCTGGAGTGCAGTGGCATGATCTCAGCTCACTGCAAGCTCCGCCTCCCGGGTTCACACCATTCTCCTGCCTCAGCCTCCCGAGTAGCTGGGACTACAGGCGCCCGCCACCATGCCCGGCTAATTTTTTTTTTTTTTTTTTTTTAGTAGAGACGGGGTTTCACCGTATTAGCCAGGATGGTCTCCATCTTCTGACCTCGTGATCCACCCACCTTGGCCTCCCAAAGTGCTGGGATCACAGGCGTGAGCCATTGCGCCCGGCCAGGGGTGCCTACTTTTTATAGAGAGACATACAGGGGCTAGGCCACAGTTGCACAATCCCATTTAACCAGAACTCTCAGAGCCAGAGAATATAGACAGCCCTGAAACATGAGAAGGATTGAGCATAAGCAATATTTCAGAAGCTGTTTAAACATGTCATTATCTGGCTTTTCTATTTCAATAATTTGTAAGCAAGCTGCCTCCTCTATAAACACATCAGCAGGAAAGGAGAAAGCCATGTTAGTTATTGCATCTCTACTGCCTGGGACTTGGGGAGACAACATCAATTTTAATGCATTGAAATGCAGAAGTATCTTTGAGGGAATCCCATTTGGATTGGATCTCTTTGAGGGAATCCCTTATTTGGAATAAGACCACTGGAAAAGTCTGGGCTACTTTAAGGAAAGTGGAGAGATGTTCATTTTATAAGACTGAACTTGCACATATTTCCATGAGTGAATAAAGCAAATGTTAACTAATGGTTTTTTGTTTTTTGAGACGGAGTCTCGCTCTTTCGCCCAGGCCAGAGTGCAGTGGCGTGATCTCAGCTCACTGCAAGCTCCGCCTCCCGGGTTCACGCCATTCTCCTGCCTCAGCCTCCAGAGTAGCTGGGACTACAGGCGCCCACCACCGTGCCTGGCTAATTTTTTGTATTTTTAGTAGAGACGAAGTTTCACCATGTTAACCAGGATGGTCTCGATCTCCTGACCTCGTGATCCACCTGCCTTGGTCTCCCAAAGTGCTGAGATTACAGGCGTGAGCCACCACGCCCGGCCAACTAATGGTTTTTAGCTAACGTTTTCCAGCAAGATTTGGGAATAGAAATGTGAACAGAAGCTCAGCATAATTACTTATTGTTCTGTCCTGCTATGAGCATTACTTATTTCACACATGATTATGGTGAAGTCTTCAGGCTGAGTCTAAGCTACGCTCATCCTTGGGTTCCTACACATTTGGGTGCGTCTTGAGTCCTGAAGGAGTCTTTTGAGATGGTAGCAGGGGTCCTGAGTGTAGCATGTGTCTATTACTTTTCCCTGGGTGGCCATAGGTCCTCATCCTGGGCCCTATGAAGAGGGACTACAAGACAAAAATTAAATATAAAAGAGTTGTTTTCTAAAACTTTTCTAAGGTATGTAACTCACGACAGCACTACTTTAAAGGTTTTATTGCAGAGTACAGCCAGACCCACCTGGACTTAGCTATGAGGGAAAATTGGAAAGGATGCCAGTCACATTGTGTGGCCACTGACACTCTTGGTGTCAGCATAAATTGTGCTGTGCCCTTTAGGCAAAGAATTGATGGCTGCCTGGCAACCTTTCTGTATTGTCTCTATTACTAGTGGTTCTCAACTAGTGGAAATTTTGCTTGCCAGGGGACATCTGGAAATGCCCAGAGATATTTTTAGTTATTACAGCTTGAAGGAGTGTAAGTGGTTGGGGGAGTTTTGCCCAATGAAGAGATGCATTTGCTCAGGTTGCTTGGGCTTGCTTATAGCATGGCAACCAGATTTTATGAACAAAGCCCCAAACTTGGCATTTTTATAACTAACCTTGGAAGTCACATTGATTCACTTCTGCCACGGTCTGTTGGACAAAGAAGTCACAAGGGTCCAACTACATTTAAAGGAAGAGGACATAGATACTGCAAGTTCATGGGAGGGATATCAAGATTGCATTGTAAGAAAAACAAGCATGTTGGGAGATATTGTTGTGGCCACCTTTGGAAATTACAATCTACTGTAAGTAAAACAAGAATCAATCAATATAAATTTAGGCTTGAATCACTTCTCTTTTTTTGAACCAAAGATAAAACTGTAAAGAAATATAGAGATACATGGAAGGATGATGTTAAATCAATACAAAATGATCAGTGAGTTAAAAGTTACAGGTTCTAGGAAACATGGCTGGTGGATACAATAATAATTTATTAATTTTAACGTTAGCTTCAAATTTTTGGTTCTTTGGAAAATTGTTTAGGCCCCCAAATATATAGGTCTATGTATCTATGTATCTATGTATCTATGTATCTATGTATCTATGTATCTATCTATCTATCTATCTATCTATCTATCTATCTATCTATCTATCTATAGCTGCATTGATGCTGTAAGTCCAGAGCAGTTTTGCAAAATAGGCTGTGTTGCTAGAGAGATGCTATTTTCCTTGGCCTGTTTTTAAGCTCCTGTCCAATAGAACATATTTTTTTTCCTGGTTGAGAAAAAACTGGATATGATCAATATAAAAAACTGGACAAGACACTGTGTGGTATTGGTTGGTAATCAGACAAAGCTTCTTGCTGTGGAGCACACCTTCCTTTGATGTCATTTGTCTCCATTTATTGGAATGAAAACTTCTCAGTGTATGAATCTTTAGCAAACAAAATGAAGAATGCTGAAAAGAAGCATGTAGCACATACACTTGAAAAATTAGGGAGAAAGCAACATTAGCAGAAAAATGTTCTTCCTATTTTACCTGAGATAAGTAGCCTATGAAATGTTGTAATCATTGAAATCATAATTTTTTTTCTTTTTCTTTTTCTTTTTGTTTTTTCTGAGACAGGGTCTGGCTCTGTTGCCCTGGCTAGAGGGCAGTGGTGCAATCACGGCTCATCGCTGCCTTAATCTCCTGGGCTCAAACGATACTCCTGCCTCAGCCTCCTGAGTAGCTGGGACTACACGCATGCATCACCATGCCAAACTAATTTTTAATTTTTTTTTTTTTTTTTTGTAGAGATGGGGTTTCACCATGTTGTCCAGGCTGGTGTTGAACTCCTGGACTCAAGTGATCAGATCGCCTCAGCCTCCCAAAGTGCTGGGATTCCAGGCATAAGCCACCACGCCCAGCCTGAAATTATGATTTTCAATAGAATTATTGGCTACTGTTAGATTTGAATTTCACAGATTGAGTCTGGTAAACTCATTGGTGCTTATTTTGCAGACTGTACTATCGGTCTCAGCATTGAATTTTAGAGATTTCTTAAATGACGTTATGCGATTATCTTGCACATCGACATTATAATAAGTTCCTTCAAGGGCAGCCCTTGACTGAAGTAATTTTCATAATTACGTTGACCTGAAAAAATATCCTTGCAAGAGACACTGTGCCCATATGTCACAGAAATACAGGTATCGATCATCATGTAAAGGGAGGACTGTGCCAGTGTTGGCTGCAGAAGGTGGGAAGATCTGCAGACTCTTTTTGTTAGAAACTGTTGCAGATTAGGTTCCCCAGGAAACAGACTCTGAAATAGAGATTTGTATGCAGGTTTATTGGAGGAGTGCTCTTGGGATCAATACTCTGGAAGAATAAAGAAAGTAGAATTGGGCAGAGGCAGAAGTTGAACTTTGATATAGATGCAACAAAGGCCTCAGCTTATTCCATGGGGCA
This sequence comes from Pan paniscus, assembly GCF_029289425.2. Lineage (NCBI taxonomy): Eukaryota > Metazoa > Chordata > Mammalia > Primates > Hominidae > Pan > Pan paniscus. The sequence goes on from NC_073271.2 coordinate 22,479,714, forward strand.
CAGTGGAGTTGGGGTAGCCCTAGAATGAACCAAATAGAGGTTAAGGGGTCAGTACCTTATACATTGATGTTGACCATCACTGGACATGGGCTGACGCAGAAGAAGGGTCAGAACTTTGGGTAAAATGACTCTCTTTAGACACCGGCAGTTCTTGGAATGAGGCTCTGCTGAGAATTCTCAGCAATCAATGTTTGCAGCAGGTAGGGGAATAATTGTCTCAGTTCTGAAGAGGGCATTCCTCAGCATCTACTGCAAAAGCTTATTTGAACTGCTGAGGAATACAGCACAATTAATATAAACCTAGGTTCTCAAACGTAGATTATGATGAAAGCCTTATTTTGAAGGAATACGGTTTCATTCAAAACCCATCAGCATCAAGCCCAAGATCTCTCATACTCATAATATCATCAGGTGATACTGGTTAATTCCATGGCAATGAAATGTTAGATTTGTGCCATTTCCAGAAGTTCTTGTGTAAGATGCTTCAACTTCTGCAGATTCACAACAGTTGTCATACTTATTGTGAGATGAATGCATCTCCAAGATAGAGATGTATGCATTCGGGATGAATTTGTTAATAATCATAAAGACAGTTTAAAGCATCAAGGATGTTTGTTTTTAAGGCCCTTTGTCCTGCTGCTGAAGGCCAAATAGGTAGCCTGGGGTTAAAGCTAAAAGGCTGTGTTGTAAATGTACTGTTTTATCTCTGTATGGAAAAATTTCGACTTGCCATCTCAAGAGAGCCATCACAGATGTCTCCTAAGAAAGAACTGGTTCACATTTTGGCTTTAACACCATCAGAATGATCTGATTATAGATTCTCATCCATAAGGAGATAGTATATAGTGGTTAAAAGCATAGACTGCTCAATTCAGAGCACAGTTCTGTCATTTTTTTTTTCTTAGTGTCCTTGGGAAAATCAAGCTCTGTGTTTCTCAGTTTTCTCATCTCTAAAAATGGGTATAATAATATTGTTATAATAATAGTACCTCTCTCATTGCATTTTAAAGATTAAATGATAAATATATGGGCATGACAGAGGAAGTGATTTGCTGGTGTTTGCTATTATACTGCTCTGTGTTTTTTTTTTTAAAATAAGAATGAGCCAGCTTTTTCTGTATTAAATTACTGTACCATTTGTCAATTTGCTGGAGGTGCACCTTTTGCTGTAAGGAAAAAAATAAAATGAATAATGTTGATTGAAACAAAAGTAAGTATTTTTGAATAATCTTGGAGTTGACATTTGAAGATTTTCCTTAGCCCTGTCCATATGGATCAGGAAAAGATGTAAAACAAACAAAAAAAACCTTAGTCTAGATCTTTGCTGAAAGAGGGTGAGATTGGGAGTTTACTTTTGTGAAGAACCTGTGTCTCACATCTTTGTTGTATTGTCTCAATTAATCATCAGAACTGTCCTATGAGGTTGGCACTGTAATTTTCTCCTTTCTGCAGACAGAAACCCCCCCAGCCGACAAAAAAAAAAAACAAAAAAACCCCAAGACAACAAGAGGTTATGAGTAGAAACCAGAGCAGAGTTTTGGCTGTGAAAGAAAGTAAGTCAGTGTGACATTACTGCAATGCTGCAGAGATAGACCCCTGTCATGTAATCACAGTCTGACAAGATGTGTACAGAATGCAGATGAGCTGGAGTACTTGTCACATGATGACCAGCTGCAAAGGTGTTTCTCTTGGGGTGACAGCAGAACCATTAACTTTACTTTCTCTGAAATCATCTTTTTTTTAGGGGGGTAGTTAGCTAGTTATTTCAATAGAATAAAAAGAATGAAAACTCATTTAGCGATATAATTACTAAATTATTGGGCATATGTCTCTTTAAAAATGGAATGCAAAGCCGTTCTTGTGAAACAGTGTTTTTGGTGCCCCCACCCCATACACCGTTAAAGATTAAGTTGTCTAAGCAAGAAAAGGTGTTAACATTTTTGCCAGAGACCCCTGGGAATCAATATATTTTTGTTCCAAGTCACCTTGTATTGTAGTTCTCTCTGGATATTTGGAGAAAGAGGAGATAGCTAGATTAAGGAACTTTTGTGGTGAAAATTACTCCACTTGAAGGCTTGTCTCTATCTTTTCTGCTTCAGAACTTTATGTTGATTTCGTGTGTCGGCTTGCATTTTTAAAAACTATAATATGGAATAGAACTACATTTAAATCAGAGAAAAAAAGATACATATGTGGTTTTGAAATTTCTAAAATTTTGCATTTGGATAGTTCCTCTGCAGTTGCTCAGTTAACATATTTTCTTTTTCTATAAATAAAATGACTTGCGATCTTCTCTCTATTCTAGGAAGTCTCAAAGCTATTCCCAAGGAGTAAATCTTGACAGAAAAAGAAAAGCAAATTTTTTGGGGGGAAAATTGTGAAAAAGAGTATTAAATTATTTAAAAATAGACTGATCTGGAAATCATGGAGGAAATGATGTTTACACTGTGTTTAAAAAATAAAAAAAGACTCAGTGGATATGCATGGTCCTTTGCACTCAATAAGCTAAAGAGGTTCAGATGGAGGATGATACAGTATAATTAAAATAAAAGCGGGGAATGACCACGAATCAGTCACGGTAAATCAAAAGAATAAAGACATGAAAAGACTTTTTGGTATATATCAAACCATTTTTGAAAAAGAATTATGTGGCTAGAGAGAGTAACAGTGAAAAAGATATGTAGAAAAATTTCTAAAATATAAAAAATATTATGTTTACACAGCTGATAAGTTTTTATATAGTAAATATACTAATATCAGTGCCCTTCTCCTGGTTCCTTTGAATACAAGATTAATGCAAAATATTTTTTAAAAATGTATCCTCTTTTGAGCCAGTGAAAAGTGACACTTTTTTTTAAACGAAGTCACTTAGAATTATGACCAGATGGTTAAAGAAGATAAATTTTAAGAGTTGATTTTTCAAATTTTAAAGGAAACTGCTGTTGGTTTTCAGCGTGGTTCAGTGAGCTTCATAGTGCACATTTGCATATGAAAAATGCTTCCATAATATTGTATTTAATTTACTGGGAAACGGCTCGAATATATATTGTGGGTTTACAATGCGAAAATACCCAGTTGATTTGATAAAGCTACAAGTAAATTTTGGAGTTGAAGAGAAGGGAGTAATAAATCAGTTATCTGTCAACTTGCAGAACAAAGAAAATACTTGCTTACTTCCCCATCCCCCAACTCCTTTAAACTGGTTGAATTCATATTGTTTAGACAAAATGTGATTGCATTAGTGATTAGTAATTGATTAATCATCTTATAAAGATTAAATTATTTGATTTCTTTAATTAGTTGATTTTTTAAAAATTGGCAGTGAAATCCTTGAAAAACACTAGACCTATGTAAATAGAGCCTGAGTACATACTCACATAATATTTAACCAATATTTGGACACACTACCAAGGCATCTTGTTAAGGTATTGAAATAATGACTGAATTCTCCAACCACTGAAAAAAATGAGTGATGGACTAATTATGTAAAAATGTCTTTTATCCTGCATGTGATTAAATTGGTCTGTTATTTGAATGAAGGAACAAACCTTTCTGGTCATACTATTCAAATCATTATCATGCAGGCACAATTTCTGTTATTTAAATGTAATTTTGTCAACTGTAGACATCATTGTTGCTTCTCCAGCATTAATTCCATTACTCCCCTGTGATAGAGCAGCTGCTGACCTGGATAATTGACATGATCTCCAGCTTCAGAAGCGGACTCTAATTGGCTCAGCCCAAAATGCAATCCCGTCTCCTTGGTACCAGCAATTGGTTCAGGAGTGTCACATGACATGAACTGTTCTAATCGGAGTGAAGACCATGATATTTATTCAAAGTTGTCTCTCCTTTTGTGTGGTGTGGTGTGTTGATGTGAGGCCTGGAATTGCTGTAGATACTTTGCTATCTAGTCTCAGGATAAAGCTGACACATCAGGGTGTGCGGAGATCAGTGAATTACAGAGAAATAGACGGGAGCCCTGATCAAACCATGCCAGAAGCCTAAAGGTCTTTTGAACTTCATGAGCTGATGCATTCCATTTATTATTATTCAGTTCATTTATTTTATCTATATATATCATATATAAATATAATAAACTTATACTATGTTATAAATGTTTATTATATTTATATAACTTATTACATTATGTTATAAATATTTACTATATTTATTAGTCAGTTTGTGTTGGGCCCTCTAGTATGTACAAATGAAATCATCCTAAGAGTTTCAACGACTCAACAGCACCATGGCCAGGACCTATTATTGGTCCTTCATCTTCACTTCCCTACACAAAATCACTAATATGAGATTCTTTTCTCTTCTAGCTGCTTCTAAGTTGAGTTTGAGGTACAGCGAGGTGTGAAGGTAAAGAAAGCTCTCCATACCTTAGCTTTGAATAAACCTTCAAATATTTGGATGTAGTATAATTTATTTAACTCTTTATTTTGAAATAATTATAGATCTATAAGAAACTGCAAAAATAGCACCTAGAGTGCCTCGAATCCTTCCCTTCATTACCCTCAATGGTGAATAATATATAATCACAGTTCAATATCAAAGCAAGAAAACTGACATTGGTGTAATATGAGCAATGTTTATTTTATTTTATTTTATTTATTTTATTTTATTTTATATTATATTATATTATATTATTTTTGAGACAGAGTCTCTCCTCTGTCGGCCAGGCTGGAGTGCAGTGGCACGATCTTGGATCACTGCAACCTCCACCTTCCAGGCTCAAGCGATTCTCCTGCCTCAGCCTCCTGAGTAGCTGGGATTACAGGAGTGTGCCACCACGCTGGGCTAATTTTTGTATTTTTAATAGAGACAGGGTTTCACCATGTTGGCCAGGCTGGTTGTGAACTCCTGACCTCAGGTAATTCGCTCACCTCTGCCTCCCAAAGTGCTGGGATTACAGGCATGAGCCACCGCGCCTGGCCCAGTGTTTATTTTTTAGTAGAATGATTTTTGTTTTGAGAGAAGTTTTGAAATAAACACTAATAATTCATTATTCTTATAGCTGGGACATTCATATTAGTAGGTTAGCATATATATGCTATATATATGTATATATGTGTGTATATATATATATGCCATACATATGTATATATGTTAGTACACACATGCCTTCATGCAAAGATACATATATCTATTTAGAGGATCAGAGTATTATTCAAATATTTAGATTAATACATTGTAAATAGTTGTAGCTTTTTTTGGACATATTACTAAGCACATCTGTAATTTATTTTTATTTTTTAATTTCTTTTTTTGATACATAATAATTGTACATATTTTCAGGGTACATGTGGTTTTCTCTTTGCCTTCTAGGACACCAAAACTGAATAGTTCATCACTTTATGGTTCCCTAATATTAAGTAGGGTTCACTCATTCTTTTTAATTCTTTTTTCTTTATTTTTATCTAACTGAGTTATTTCAAAAGGCCTGCTTCAAGTTCTGAGATTTTTTTTTCTTCTGCCTGATCTGATCTATTGTTGAAGTGTTCAAGCGTATTTTTTATTTTACTTAGTGAATTCTTCAATTCCAGGATTTCTGTTATTTTTAATGACATCCATTATTTGGCAATTTTTAAATTCATGTGCTGAATTGTTTTTCTGATTTCTTTGCATTGTTTATCTGTGTTCTCTTCTGTCTCAGTAAATTTTTTTTTATTTTTATTTTTCCAGACAGAGTCTCATTCTGTTGCCCAAGCTGGAGTGTAGTGGCATGATCTTGGCTCACTGCAACCTATGCCTCCCAGGTTCAAGTGATTCTCCTGCCTCAGCCTCCTGAGTAGCTGGGACTACTAGTGCCTACTATCACACCCAGCTAATTTGTGTATTTTTAGTAGAGATGGGGTTTTACCATGTTGACCAGGCTGTTCTCGAACTCCTGACCTCAAGTGATCTGCCAGCCTTGGCCTCCCAAAGTGCTGGAATTACAGGCCTGAGTTACCACACCCAGTCTATCTCACTGAGTTTTAAAAATATCATTGTATTCTATATTCCTTTCAGTATACATACCCACCAATGGGATTGCTGGGTCAAATGTTAGTTGTTTTAGGTTCTTTGAGAATTTTCCAAACTGCTTTTCACAGTGGCTGAACTAATTTACATTCACACCAGAAGTGTATAAGCATTATACTTTCTCAGTAACCTTCTTAACATCTTATTTTTTGAGTTTCTAATAATTGTCATTTTGACTGGTGTGAGATAGTATCTCATGGTTTTGATTTGCATTTCTCTAATGATTAGTGATGTTGAGTATTTTTTTGTATACTTATTCACCACGTGTATGTCCACTTCTGAGAAGTGTCTGTTCATGTCTGTTTCCCATTTTTAAATGGGGTTGTTTGTTCTTTGCTTGTTAATTGGCTTACATTCCTTATAGACTCTTGATATTAGACCTCTGTTAATGTATAGTTTGCAAATATTTTCTCTTATTCTGTAATTTGTCTGTTTACTCTGTTGATAGTTTCTTTTGCTGTGCAGAGCTCTTTAATTAGGTTCCATTTTTTCTTGATATTGCTTTTGGAGACTTATAAATCATTCTACCAAAATGACACATGTACTTGTATATTCATTGCAGCACTACTCACAATAACAAAGACATAGAATCAACCTAGATACCCATCAGTGGTGGTCTGGATAAAGAAAATATGGTACATATACACTATGGAATACTAAGCAATCACACATACACAAAAACAAAATCATGTCCTTTGCAGCAACATAGATGCAGTTGGAATCCATTCTCCTAAGCAAACTAATGCAAGAACAGAAAACTAAATACCATGTGTTCTCACTTATAAGTGGGAGCTAAGCACTGAGTACACATGGACATAGTGTGTACTCAGGAATAATAGGCACCGGAGACTACTAAAGGAGGGAGAGAGGAGTGGGGCAAGGGCTGAAAAATTACCTGTTGGATACTATGGTCACTACCTGGGTGATGGGAGCATTTGTACCCAAAACTTCAGCATCACACAATATACCCATGTAAAAACCTGCACATGTACTCCCTGAATCTAAAATAAAAGTTGAAATTTTTTTAAAAAAGAACGAGTTCACCTAGGATATACTGCATTTTAAAATAATTTGATTTTTTAAAAATTTAATTTTTAAACTAACACATAGTAAAATTAACTATTTTTGGTGTACAGTTGAAACAATTTTAACACATAAATAGATTTGAATTCCCATATTATAATCTGGATGAGAAGTTTTACTACCCTAGAAATTTCCCTTTTGCTCTTCCTTTGTAGTCACCCCTTTACCTCTCCTCCATCCTCTCAACCCTTGGCAAATACTGACCTATTTTCTGTCACTCTAGTTTTGTGTTTTAAAGAATGTCATATAAACAGAATTATAAAGTGTGTACACTTTTGAGACTTGACTTTTTTCACTAGGCATGTTTTTGACATTCATTCAAGTTGTTGCATATAAAAGTAGTTCATTCTTTTTTATTGCTGAGTAGTATTCCATTCTATGGATGTATCACAGTTTGTTTATTCATTGATTTATTGAAGTGCATTTGTGTTTCTTCCCAGTTTTTGGTGATTATCACTAGAACTGCTATAAGATTCATGTGCAGATTTTATTGTGAACACAAGTTTTGATTTCTCTGGTTTAAATTCCCAGGAATGCAATTGCTTAATCATATGGTAAGTATGTGTAATTTTATAAAAAAAGTTAAGTTGTTTTCAAGAGTGACTTTACCATTTTGCATTCCTGCCAGCAATATACAAGAGTTACAGATGGTCTGTCTCCTTGTCAAATAAAATTGTTTATTTTTAGCCATTCTAATAGATGTGTGGTGATATCTGCTAGTGATTTTAATTTGCATATCCCTAACAACTAATGATCAATGTTAAATATCTTTTCATGTTCTTTTGAATCATCTGTATACCTTCTTTGGTGAAGTTTCTGTTCAAGTCTTTGAGTTTTAAAATTGGATTATTTTCATACTGGTGAGTTTACAAGGTTCTTTATATGTTCTGGATACAAGTACTTGTTGGATATGATTTTCAATATTTTCTCTTAGTCTGTAGCTTATCTTTTTAGCCTCTTAGTGGTGTTTTTCACAGAGTGAAAGTGTTTAATTTTGATGAAATATGGTTTATGAGTTTGTTTCTTGTTGGACTAATGCTTTTGATATAATGCCAAAGGACACTTTGGCTAATTGAGGTGATAAAGATTTTCTCCTATTTTTTGAAATGTTCTATAGTTTTACACTTTGATTTAGGTCCATGATTTTTTTAAGTTCAATTTACTGTGAGGTATAAGGTTTAAGTTGAGGTTCATTTTTTATGTATGTATGTACAATTTGTCCAATCATTTGTGGAAATGATGATCTTTTCACGATTTGATTGCCTTTCCACTTTTGTAAAAGAAATCAGTTGGCTCAAGGGAATGAAAAGACAAACCACAAATTAGGAGACAATATTTGCAAAAATATACCTGATAAAGGACTGTTTCCCATAATATACAAATAACTTAAAATTCAATGATAAGAAAAAATAAAGTCAATAAAGAATATATTGATGGAAAATGAACAGAGGAAAAGATGTTTCGTATCATGTATCGTTTGGGAATTGCAAATTAAAACCATGAGATACGGCTCTACATCTGTTCCCTGTCACTATAGACACCTATTAGAACAGCTGAGATTCAAAACACTGAACGCAAATGCTGGTGAGGATGTGGTGTAACAGGGATGCTCATTCATTCATTTCTGGTCAGAATGCAAAGTGGTACAGCCACTTTTCAAGATAGTTTAGTAGTTTTTCACAAACCTAAATGTACTTTTATCATACAACCTAGCATTTGTGCTCTTGGTATTTATAGAAATGAATTGAAAACTTATATCCACACAAAAGCGTGTACACAGATGTTTTTAGCAAGTTTCTTTATAATTACCAAAACTTGGTAGCAAACAATTTTTTTTTTTGACAGAGTCTCGCTCTGTCACCCAGGATAGAGTGCAGTGGTGCGATCTCAGCTCACTGCAATTTCCGTCTCCCAGGTTCAAGCAATTCTGCCTCAGCCTCCCGAGTAGCTTGGATTACAGGAGCACGCCACCATGCCTGCTAATTTTTGTATTTGTAGTGGAGTTGGGGTTTCACCATGTTGGCCAGCCTGGTCTCAAACTCTTGACCTCAGGTGATCCACCCGCCTCAGCCTCACAAAGTGCTGAGATTACAAGCGTGAGCCACCATGCCCCAGCCCCAAGTGTTTTTTAATAGTGAGTAGATAAATAAACCGTGGTATATTCAGGAAATGGAAATTTATTCAGCATTGAAAAGAAATGAGCTATCAAGCCATGAAAAGATATGGAGGAAACTTAAACGCATATTACAAAGTTAAAGAAGCCCATATTAAAGTGTTACTTGTTGTAGAGGGTCCAACTATATGACATTCTAGAAAAGGAAAAACTATGGAGACAATAAAAATATCAGTGGTGCCAGGGGCTTGTGGGTGTAGAGATAGATGAATAAACAGAGCACAGAGAATTTTTAGAAAAAAAACCAATTGTCCATATATGTGGGAGTCTACTTCTGGATTCCATTCTGTTTCATTGCTTTATGATTTTTTTTTTTTTTTGATGGAGTCCCACTCTGTCACCCAGGCTGGAGTGCAATGGCACGATCTCTGCTCACGGCAACCTCTGCCTCCTGGGTTTAAGCAATTCTCTTGCCTCAGCCTCTTGAGTAGCTGGGATTACAGGCACCTGCCACCATACCTGGCTAATTTTTTTTTGTATTTTTAGTAAAGATGGGGTCTCACCATGTTGGCTAGGCTGGTGTTGAACTCCTGACCTCAGGCAATACGCCTCCTCGGCCTCTCAAAATGCTGGGATTACAGGTGTGAGCCACCATGCCCAGCCTGTTTTATGTTTTTATCCCTCCACCAATACCATAAGACAGCTTTCTAGTTAGTCAGCCTATTTCATAATATAGCTTTATAGTAGGATGTCTATAGTAGTGTTCTTGGTGTTGTGGGTTACTTTCAATTGTTCCTTTAATGTGAAGTTTTGTATCACTTCTTCTAAGTCATCTTCATCCTTTTTGTCACTACTACATTCCTTATTTATGTCAATAGGTTTACCTTCTATCAGTTCTTCTGGCTGCATATCTGGAGTTCCTTGAAAGCAACAGTGTATTAATCTGTTCTCACACTGCTATAAAGAACTACCTGAGACTGGGTAATTTATGAAGAAAAGAGGTTTAATTGACTCACAGTTCTGCTGGCTTAACAGGAAGCATGATTGAGGGCTTCAGGAAACTTACAGTCATGGCAGAAGGTGAAGGGGAAGGAATCACCTTCTTCACATGGCAGCAGGAGAAAGAGAGCAAAGGGGGAAGTGCTACACACTTTCAAACAACCAGATCTCATGAGAACTCATTCACTATCACGAGAACAGCAAGGGAGAAGTCTGCCTCCATGATTCAATCACCTCCCACCAGGTCCCTCCTCCAACACATGGGGATTACAATTTGATATGAGATTTGGGTGGGGACACAGAGTGAAACCATATAAAGCAGTATCAACATTCTATCGTCAGCTATTTCCTCTATAACTCCATCTGTGTTGCATTCAGATTTAACTTCTTTCTGTGCTTTCATCTTTGTTGGACAATTTTCTCTTTTCATTATCCATTAAAAAAAGTCACATGGGTTTATCACTAAGGGGACCAGGAGACAACATGACTACATGCTCTGCTATCTGTGCATGAATTGCATAATGTACAGTGATAATCACTGATAGATATTAAAATAAGTTATTGATTAGTCATGTATCATGATGCATATCTGTTATTATGTAGTGATTTGTGGACTAAAATGCTGGAAGCAAAACTTGTACTTTATGAAATTATTCACATGTATACCATAGTAACTGAAATTTGAACAGAATGATATGATTTGGCTCTGTCCCCACCCAATCTCATCTTAAATTCCCACGCATTGTGAGAGGGACCCAGTGAGAGGTAATTGAATCATCGGGGGAGGTATTTCCTGTGCTGTTCTCCTGATAGTGAATAAGTCTCATGAGATCTGATGACTATTTAAGGGGGAGTTTCTCTGCACAAGCTCTCTTCTCTTCTCTGCCACCACGTGAGACATGACTTTCACCTTCTGCCATAATTGTGAGGCCTCCCTAGCCACATGGAACTGTAAGTCCATTAAACCTCTTTCTTTTGTAAATTTCCCAGTCTCACGTATGTCTTTATCAGCAGTGTGAAAACAGACGAATACAGTAGCTAATGCAGTGTTCAGAGGGAAATTTATGGCAATAAATGCTCACACCCACAGACCAAGAACAGCTGACTTTGAACACTGTTCACACAAAGACTTTGAACAGCTCCAATATACATGACTTTCGGCTACCACTGTTTAATTAAATGTATCAGTCTCTCAACAATACTGTTCAAATTTCAGTTACTTTAGTATACATGTTGTTAATAATTCCATAAAGTACAAGTTCTCTAGGGAGTTCCAAACTTTCCCACATTTTGCTGTCTTCTGAGCCCTCCAAACTGTTGCAACCTCTGCCTGTTACCCAGTTCCAAAGTTGCCTCCACATTTTTTGGGATCTTTTCAGTAGCATCCCTCTCTACTGGCACCAATTTACTGTATTAGTCTGCTTTCACACTGCTGATAAAGACATACTCGAGACTGAGCAATTTACAAAAGAAAGAGGTTTAATGGACTTACAGTTCCATGTGCCTGGAGAGGCCTCACAATCATGATGGAAGGTGAAAGGCATGTCTCACACGGCAGCAGACAAAAGAAGACAGCTTATGCAGGGAAACTCCCCCTTATGTAATCATCAGATCTTGTGAGACTTATTCACTATCATGAGAACAACACAGGAAAGACCTTCCCCATGATCCAATTACCTCCCACCGGGTCCCTCCCACAACATGTGGGAATTCAAGAATATCAGCTACACTTGCAAATTTTGATATGCTATATTTTCATTGTTGTTCACTTCAAATTATTTTATAATTTTCCTTGAGATTTTTTTTGACCCATGGTTTACTTGGAAGTTTGTCTTTTAATTTCTAAAGGTGTAGAATTTTTCCTGTTATATTTCTGTTATTTCTAATTTAATTCCATTATTTCAGAGAACATTCTTCGTATGATTTAAGTTCTCTGAATTTGTTAAGGTGTATTTTATAACCCTGGATATAGTCTATTTTTTTTTATCTGTTCCATGTGCATAGAAAGAAAATCTATTCTGCTGTTGTTTGGTAGAATATTTTATAAATGTCACTTAATTACAGTTGTTAGATGGTGTTGGTCAGTTCTTTTATATCCTTGATGACTTTCTGTCTACTATGTCTATTGCTTGACGATAGAGGGGTTTTGAAGACTCCAATTATAGTTGTGGACTTACCTATTTATTCTTTCAGTTCTGTCAGTTTCTGCTTCTTGTATTTTGAAGCTCTGTTCTTAGTTGCATACATGTTTAGGATTGTATTGTCTTTTTGGTGAATGAACTCTTTTATCATTATGTAATTTGCCTTTCTATCCGTGATTTTTTAAATCTCTGAGTCTATTTTTTCTAATGTTAAGTCTACTACTCCAGCTTTATTTTGATTAGTAGTTTCATGATTTATCTTTCTCTGTTGTTTCACTTTTAAATGACATAGTTCATTAAAATGAGTTTCTTGGAGACAGCATATTATTGGACCATTAAAAAATCTGTTCTGACAACTTCCATATTTTAAGTGACATACTTGGATCACTTATATTTAGTGTAATTTATTGATGTATTTGGGTTTAGGTTTACCATTTATTATTTGTTTTATTCTATTTCTAGTCTTTGTATTCTTGCTTCGCTTTCCCTGCTTTATTGTGTCTTATCTGAACATTTAAAAATTCAGTTTAGTTCATCCAATGTATTTTTACTATTTTTTACATAGTTTATTTTATGATTGCTGTAGAAATTATAATATGCATGCTTAAGTTTTTGCAGTCTACTTAGAACCATTTTTTTCCTACTTCAGACGGGATTCAGACAACATCACATAGGTTCTAAAATGATTGCTTTTAAAAAAACTGGATCTTTGATTAACCGTGTAATGCAGACCCATCCTTATAACTTTTCTTATGTCTTAGAAGTATATTGCCCAACATATAGATATTGGCAAGTTAAAGAAAAATACTATTTTACTCTAAACAAATCTATTATAATATCACTACTTTAGAAATAAGCTATTTGTTAAAATAATTTGATGTGTATACAGCAGAGGCTTATTAATATTGAATGCATTTATGAAGATAGAATTTGATTTACAGGGATTTCCCCCCTCCAAATAACTGAATAAGTGAGTGAATTAGCATACACTTAACATAGAAAATGAGTTTTCTGTGCATCAAAACGTATTCACAGAAAAACTTTCATTTGTGATACTTCTTATAACTAGTTTCTGGAAAAAGAAAATAACCGAATTGTGACTTTTTGACATAGTTAATAAAAATGTTGTCTACCTTTTAATTTCTAATAATATTTTGGAACAGGAATTAAAGTATGGCTTTTATTACAACAATATCAATGAGCATGTATGTGTTGCTTATTTTCATATTTTAATTGCTACTTCTAAACAACTATATAAAATTAATTCCTTCTTAATATGAGAAAACTGACAAATGGAGAAGTTAAGTAATTTCCCAAGATCATACATCTTAAGTAAAAGAGGCAGGATGAAAATTGAGTAGTATGGCTTCAGAACTCACACCGTGAAGCACCATATTATCTGATCCTTAGAGGAGAGGGCAGTAGTATTTTGGTATTCTCAACTTAAGAATCTTTAAAGTTATTTTTAAAAAGAAGGGCAATATGTTGTATGTGTGTCTTTGTGTGAGTGCCAGTGTGTGTGTTATGTATGTATATTTCTGTATAATTTTTTATCACAATAAGTTTCTAATTTGGTTAAGGATTTTGTGTTGCTTCCATAATGAGAAAACGATTCTATCAGGCATTAGTGTATTCTAATGCTTTGATGTTTACTTTCAGGCTTCCCTTTGATCTCTTTACATATTGATATGTGTACAAATAGCATGGGACAACCATGTCTTGAATGCCACATCTAAGAATGGCCACAAGATTACAGTCTTAAAACTTTAATGAGCAGAACCCAAATTGGTAACATTATGCATGTGATGATAATTGCTCTCTAAAGTGGATCTTTTCTCATGCCATTCTCCATTTTTTTGAAGGCTTAATTTAGAACACTATTCACCAGCAGTTAAATGGCTACTTTATTCTTTTCTACTTTATTTATTTCCCATTCTTTTTCAGATGTTGCTTTCTGTAAATACTGGTCTGAAAGGAAAGGTTCAGCAAATCAAATTGTTGAAGGTTGCAATGTCTGAGAATCGGAACCAGCTTTGCTGGTATAAAATATGTAAAAGGACATTCCCATTATAGAAATATACTTTTCTTATTAGGCACTACATTCTTCAAATAATTTGAAAATTCTACTATTCTAATACATGATATGAAATGTCTTAATAAGAAATTGAACTTAGGATGGATAAATCTTTTGTGAGAAAATGTGCCTACAGATATTAGACTTCTTTCATTCATCACTTACCTAATCCCTGTCCCTTTCTAGATGTTGAGAAAACAGAAAATGACAGGTGATTCCTTTGCAGTATTTACAATGCTTTGATATTTATTTTTGTCTTTAATAATAATCATCTATGAAAATTTCTGAGACACATTTTTTCCACTATCTAAACTTCAGTTTTTATTTCCTCCCTGTTCATCAGCTAACTCTCTTTTCAATTATTTCATTTTAGTATATGTTGGACTTTTAAAGATTGGCTTTAATATAAAAATGTACATAATTTCATGGTAGGAGAGTTTTCACAGATTGGGCAGAATCATGCAACATATTCTTTTAATAGGCATTTAGAAAAAGAAATCTTAGTACACATTCATATGTACACTAAATAGTTCTAATATTTTATGTGTTTGATAAATATGATGATCCTGGAAAATACATAGCAATGGTAGTCCCAGTTAGACAAACTTTCCATTATAATTACACTGGCCACAAAGACAGTTTGTTTACATGGCATCAAAGAGCCTCACTTGCTACACCATTGCTAAATCCTGAGCCCTAGGTTTTCATCAGTGTCAGTTATAATCCAATGAGATCAAAGGTGAAGGTGTGCCAATGAAAAATCACTCCTGACCTTCCATCATGGCAGACAGGAGGCAGGACTAGATTGCAGCTCTGACTCAGATGGACAGAGAAGCATGTGGTGGCTAGCATTGTGAATTTTAGCTCCAGAATGACTGTAGGAATAAATCATGAAACCCGAGAGGACCCACAGACCCTCTGAAGAAAGTGGATTGCTTCTGCAGGACCCAGGAGACACCCCAGATACTGTGATTGCGCCAACTGTGGAAGTGGGAAAGGGAGATCTTCTGCCCCTAAACATACACCCCCCCACTGGGGAAATTGAAGGTCTACTTTACAGGAGAAGATCCTGACCTTACCTGGAGCTGAGTCAATTTAGAGAGCCAGGCAAGATGCAGGGGTACAGGAAGCCATGGGAAAGCCCTGTAAGCTCGGTGGGTCCCCAAGGCCATTCTTGCCTGGCATTACCGGAATTCTTCAGGAGGGTGGCCAGAGGTGCAGGGAAAATGCCACAGGGAGAAGGAAATCTCCAGCTGCACTTTGTAATGGTTTGAACTGATTGAGAAGCCTCCTGGCCAGAACTCGTGTGAGGGTGTGAATCTGGCATGCAGACTCCACAGGAGGAAGAACAACTAAAACCCTCCTTTCTTTCACAGCTGGGAGGCAGGTAGCCTGAGGCAAGTTCTCAGCCCTGCTTACCCACTGCTTAGAAATAGACTCAGTGCTGTTAGTGGGGTCACAGTGGGAAAGAGAGCAGCCCTTCAGATTGCGTGGCAGCTGGGTGAGGCCCGTGACTGATGGTTTCCCCTACTTCCCTGACAACCTGCATGACTTAGCAGAGGCAGCCATAATTCCCCTAGGTCCATAACTCCATTGACCTCCATTGAATATCACCCCCATCCCCCACAGCAGCCACAGCAAGATCCACCCAAAGTGAGTACTACATCAAGGGAATGCCCTATGGGACAAAAGAATCTGAACAACAGGCTTCAGCCCTAGACATTCTCTGTGACAGAGCCTATCCAAATGAGAAGGCACCAGAAAACCAGCTCTGGTAATATGACAAAAGGCTCTTCAACACCCCCAACAATCACACTAGTTCACCAGCAATGGATCCAAACCAAGAGGAAATCCCTGATTTACCTGAAAAAGAATTCATGATATTAGTTAGTAAGCTAATCAGAGAGGCCCCAGAGAAAGGCAAAGTGCAGTGCAAGGAAATCCAAAAAATAATACAAAAAGTGAAGGGAGAAATATTCAATGAAATAATATAAATAAAAAATAATCAAAACTTCAGGAAATATTAGACACACTTATAGAAATGCAAAATGCTCTGCGAAGTCTCAGCAATAGAATTGAACAAGTAGAATGAAGAAATTCAGAGATCAAAGACAAGGTCTTTAACCCAATCCAACAAAGACAAAGAAAAAAGAATAAGAAAATATGAACAAAGCCTCCAATAAGCCTGTGATTATGTTAAACAACCAAACCTAAGAATAATCGACATTCCTGAGGAAGAAGAGAAATCTAAAAGTCTGGAAAACATATTTGTTGGAATAATCAAGGAAAACTTCTCCAGCTTTGCTAGAGACCTAGACATCCAAATACAAGAAGCACAGAGAACACCTGGGAAATTCATTGCAAAAAGATCATCATGTAGGCACATTGTCGTCAGGTTATCTAAAGTTAAGATGAAAGAGAGAATCTTAAGAGATGTGAGACAAAAGCACCAGGTAACCCATAAAGGAAAACCTATCAGATTAACAGCAAATTTCTCAGCAGAAACCCTACAAGCTACAGGACATTGGGACCCAATCTTCAGCCTCTTCAAACAAAATAATTATCAGCCAAGAATTTTGTATCCAGTGAAACTGAGCATCATGTATGAAGGAAAGATACAGTGTTTTTCAAACAAACAAATGCTGAGAGAATTTGCCACTACCAAGCTACTACTACATGAACTGCTAAAAGGAGCTCTAAATCTTGAAACAAATCCTGGAAACACATCAAAACAGAACCTCTTTAATGCATACATCTCACAGGACCTATAAAACAAAAATGCAATTTAAAAAACAAAAACAAAAAGCAGAAAACCAAGGTACACGGGCAACAGATAGCATGATGAACGGAGTGGTACCTTACATATCAATACTAACATTGAAAGTAAATGGCCTAAATGCTTCACTTTAAAGATACAGAATGCAGAATGCTAAGAATTCACCAACCAACTATTTGTTGCCTTCAAGAGACTCATCTAACACATAATGACTCACACAAACTGAAAGTAAAGGGGTGGAAGAGGCATCATGCAAAAGGATACCAAAAGCAAGCCAGGGTAGTTATTCCTATATCAGACAAAACAAACTTTAAAGAAACAGCAGTTAAAAAAACAAAGAAGGACATTATATAATGGTAAAAGGCCTTGTCCAACAGGAAAATATCACAATCCTAAACATATATGTACCTAACATTGGAGCTCCCAAAATTATAAAACAATTACTAATAGACCTAAGAAATTACTAATAGACCTGAGCAACACAGTAATAGTGGGGGACTTCAATACTCCGCTGACAGCACTAGACAGGTCATCATGACAGAAAGTCAACAAATAAACAATGGATTTAAACTATACCTTGGAAAAAATAGATTTAACAGATATATACAGAATATTCCATCCAACAACAGCAGAATACACATTCTATTCAACAGCCCATGGACCTTTCTCCAAGATAAAACATATGATAGGCCACAAAAAGAGCCTCAATAAATTTAAGAAAATTGAAATTATATCAAGCACTCTCTCAGACCACAGTGGAATAAAACTGGAAATCAACTTCAAAAGGAACCTTCAAAACCCTGGAAATACATGGAAATTAAATAACCTACTCCTGAATGATTATTGGGTCAAAAAATCAAGATGGAAATTTAAAATATTTTTTGAATTGAATGACAATAGTGACAAAACCTATCAAAACCTCTGGGTTACAGCAAAGGTGGTGCTAAGAGGAAAGCCCCAAATGCCTACATCAAAAAGACTGAAAGAGCACAAAGTGAAAATATAAGGTCACATCTCAAGAAACTAGAGAAACAAGAACAAACCAAACTCCAAACCAGTAGAAGAAAGGAAATAACCAAGATCAGAGCAGAACTAAATGAAATTGAAACAAAGAAAAACAATACAAAAGATAAATGAATAAAAAAGCTGGTCCTTCGAAAAGGTTAATAAAATTGATAGACCATTAGCAAGATTAGCCAAGAAAAGAAAAGAGAAAATCCAAATAACCTCAATAAGAAATGAAACAGGAGATATTACAACTGACACCACAGAAATACAAAAGATTATTCAAGGCTAATATAAACACCTTTACACGCATAAACTAGAAAACCTAGAAGAGATGGATACATTTCTGAAATGACACAATGCTCCTAGCTTAAATCAGGAAGAATTAGATACCCTGAACAGATCAATAACAAGCAGTGAGATTGAAATGGTAACTTAAAAATTACCAACAAAAAAAAGTCCAGGACCAGACAGATTCACAGCAGAATTCTACCTGACATTCAAAGAAGAATTGGTACCAATCCTATTGACACTATTCCACAAGATAGAGAAAGAGGAAACCCTCCCTAATTCATTCTGTGAAGCCAGCATCACCCTAATACCCAAACCAGGAAGGGACATAACCAAAAAAGAAATCTACAGACATATAACCTTGATGAACATAGACGCTAAAATCCTTAACAAAATACTAGCTAACAGAATTCAACAACATAATCAAAAAGATAATTCACTGTGATCAAGTGGGTTTCATACCAGGGATGCAGGGATGGTTTAATAAGTCAATAAATGTGATACACCACATAAACAGAATTAAAAACAAAAATCACTTGATCATCTCAATAGATGCAGAAAAAGCATTCAACAAAATCCAGCATCTGTTTATGATTAAAGCTCTCAGAAAAATCGGCATACAAGGGACATACTTCAATATAATAAAATCCATCTATGACAAACCCACAGCCAACATAATAATAAATGGGGAAAAGTTGAAAGCATTCCCTCTGAGAACTGGAACAAGACAAGGATGCCACTCTCATCACTCCTCTTCAATATAGTACTGGAAGTCCTAGCCAGAGCAATCAGACGAGAGAGAGAGAAAAAAAAGGGCATTCAAATTGGTAAAAAGGAAGTCGAACTGTCACTTTTTGCTGATGATATGATCATTTACCTCAAAAACCCTAAAGACTCCTCCAGAAAGCCCCTAGAACTGATAAAAGAATTCAGCAAAGTTTCTGGATACAAAATTAATGTACACAAATCAGTAGCTCTTCTATAAGCCAACAGTGACCAAGCAGAGAATCAAATCAAGAACTCAACCCCTTTTATAATAGCTGCAAAAAACAAACAAGCAAGCAAACAAACAAACAAACACACACACACTTAGGAATATACCTAACTAAGGAGGTGAATGACCTCTACAAGGCAAACTAGAAAACACTGCTGAAAGATATCATAGATGACAGAAACAAATGGAAACACATCCCACTCTCATAGATAGGTAGAATCAATATTGTGAAAATGACCATACTGCCAAAAGCAATCTACAAATTAAACACAATTCCCATCAAAATACCACCATCATTCTTCATATAGTTAGAAAAAACAATTCTATAATTCATATAAAACCAAAAAAGAGCCCACACAACCAAAGCAAGACTAAGCAAAAAGAACAAATCTGGAGGCATCACATTACCTGATTTCAAACTACATTATAAGGCCATAGTCACCAAAACAGCATGGTACTTGTATAAAAATGGGCATGTAGACCAATGGAACACAGCAGAGAACCCAGAAATAAGCCCAAATACTTGCAGCCAACTTATCTTCAACAAAGCAAACAAAGACATAAAGTTGGGGGAAGGACACCCTTTTCAACAAATGCTGCTGGGATAATTGGCAAGCAACATGTAAGAGAATGAAACTGGATCCTCATCTCTCATCTTACACAAAAAATCAATTCAAGATGGATTAAGGAGTTAAATCTAAAGCCTGAAATTGTAAAAATTCTAGATGACAACATTGGAAAAGCCCTTCTAGACATTGGCTTAGGCAAGGATTTCATGACCAAGAACCGTAAAGCAAATGCAATAAAAACAAAGATAAATAGCTGGGACTTAATTAAACTAAAGAGCTTTTGCATGGCAAAAGGAACAGTCAGCAGAGTAAACAGACAACCCACAGAGTGGTAGAAAATCTTCACAATCTATGCATCTGACAAAGGAGTAATATCCAGAATCTACAACAAACTCAAACAATCCCATCAAAAAGTGGGCTAAGGACATGAATAGGTCATTCTCAAAAGAAGATATGCAAATGGCTAACAAACATGTGAAAAATGCTCAATATCACTAATTATCAGGGAAATGCAAATCAATATCACAATGCAATACCACCTTACTCCTGCAAGAATAGCCATAATCAAAAAATAAAAAAATGGTAGATGTTGGCATGGATGTGGTGATCAAGGAACACTTGTACACTGCTGGTAGTAATGTAAACTAGTACAACTACTATGGAAAACAGTGTGGAGATTCCTTAAAGAACTAAAAGTAGAACTACCATTTGATCCAGCAATCCCACTACTGGGTATCTACCCAGAGGAAAGAAGTCATTATACAGAAAAGATACTTGTACACACAGGTTTATAGCAGCAAAATTCACAATTGCAAAATCGTGGAACCAACCAAAATGCCCATCAATCAATGAGTGGATAAAGAAACTATTCTGTTGGAACAATTAATGGAATTATCTCTTTGAAGAGTCCCAGACTGAGTCAAAAAACCATATATATATACATGTATATATGTGCATACATATATACACACATATATGTGCATACATATATACACACATATATGTGCACACATATATACACACATATGTGCACACATATATACACACATATGTGCACACATATATACACACATATATGTGCACACATATATACACACACGTGTGTGCACACATATATACACATGTGCATACATATACACATACGTGCATACATATATACACATACGTGCATACATATATACACATACGTGCATACATATATACACACACGTGCATACATATATACACACATATGTGCATACATATATACACATATATATGTGCATACATATATACACATATATATGTGCATACATATATACACATATATGTGCATACATATATACACATATATATGTGCATACATATATACACATATATATGTGCATACATATATACACATATATATGTGCATACATATATACACATATATATGTGCATACATATATACACATATATATGTGCATACATATATACACTATATATGTGCATACATATATACACTATATATGTGCATACATATATACACATATATGTGCATACATATATACACATATATGTGCATACATATACACATATATGTGCATACATATATACACACATATATGTGCATATATACATATATGTATGTATATATATAATTTATATATCACAGTTTATGTGTGTGTGTGTGTGTGTGTGTATATATATGAGATGGAATACTACTCAGCCATAGAAAGGAGTGAATTAACAGCATTTGCAGTGACCTGGATGAAATTGGAGACTATTATGCTAAGTGAAGTAACTCAGGAATGGAAAATCAAACATTGTGTGTTTTCACTGCTATGTGGGAGCTTAGCTATGAGGACACAAAAGCATAAGAATGATACAACGGACCTTGAGGACTTGGGAGGAAGGATGGGAGTGGGGCGAGATATAAAAAACTACAAATAGGGTGCAGTGTATACTGCTCGGGTGATGAGTGCACCAAAATCTCACAAATCACCACCAAAGAATTTACTCATGTAACCAAACACCACCTATACCACAATAACCTATGGAAAAATAAAAAATAAAAAGGAAATGAATTTGTAGCAACAGTCCAAATTAATAGCTACAACAGAAGTGTAGTTTCCAGGTAGACCAATGGATAATACATTCCTTTACTTGCAAGACAGCCTGCTTATAATGCAGAAGAAAAATGCAATAGTTGGGATAGGCTAAGTTAGCCTGCGGCAACAAGCAACTCCATAACTTTAGTGGCTCACAACGGAAAAGAGTATTTCTCGTTGGCACTGCATATCTATCAGCTCTGTTCCACGTAGTATTCACTCAGGCTGTTGAGGCAAAAGGAAGAAACGATCATGAACTGCAGGCGCGAGGCACTAAAAGGAGTTGGAAGAAAGAATATTTGGGGAAAAGTAATACAGTGTATTAGAACAATTAATGGAATTATCTCTCTGAAGAGTCCCAGGCTGAGTCAAAAAACCAGGTTCCACTTCTTTCTTGGCTGCCTAAGTCTTAACACTTGGACAAATTTATCTTGAACCTCTCTGAGCTTCATTTTCACAATCCAGAAAATAAGGGGATGGGGTCCCATGACTCTTAAGGTGCCTTCCAGCTTGGAAGCTGTGTGATCATAGGCTCCCGATGGCTAAAATAGGGACGCTTTCACCAGCTAGGACCTGGAACTCATCACCAAAGTTTTTTTCTAAAAACTCTTCTGAAAGACAAATGTCACATGTTCTCACTTATATGTGGAAGCTAAAAAAAAAAATAAAAAAAATAAGAAAATAAATTTAAAAATTGAACTCATGGAGAAGGAAGTAGAATGATGGTTACCAGAAGCTAGGAAGGGTAGCAGAGAGGGGGTATAAAGTGGGGATGATTAATGGGTACAAATTACAGTTAAATAGAATGAATAAGATCCAGTATTCGGTAACACAATGGGGTGACTATAGTTAACAATAATTTATTGTATATTTAAAAATAAAACAGTGAAATTGAAACAGCCCTAACACAAAGAAATGATAAATGCTCGAGGTGGTGGCTACCCCAATTATCCTGATGTGATCATTACACACTGTACGCCTATATCGAAATATCTCATGTACCTTATAAATATACATAATTATATACCCATAATAATTAAACATTTTTTAAAAGAAAAAAACTACTCCTATATACATTAATTTATCTGACTTTAGCAAAAAGAGCTAGGTTTTTTGTACAAGTGAGATAAAAATTTCATTTTGAACAAAGGTGGAGAGGTGGCCAGGCATGGTGGCTCATGCCTGTAATCCCAGCATTTTGGGAGGCCAAGGTGGGTGAATCACGAGGCCAGGAGTTCGAGACCAGCCATGCCAACATAGTGAAATCCTGTCTGTACTAAAAATACAAATAAAATAGCTGGGCATGGTGGCGGGCGCCTGTAATCCCAGCTACTTGGGAGGCTGAGGCAGGAGAATCGCTTGAACGCGGGAGGCAGAGGTTGCAGTGAGCCAAGATTGCACCATTGCCCTCTAACCCAGGCAACAGTGAGAGACTCCGTCTCAAAAAACAAAAAAAGGTGGAGAGGTAATCTCTGACAGAGATAGCTAATCTGATCTCTGATCTTGTTTTGATAAAAGCCTTGATTGCTAATAATAGTCACATCATTTTTTTCGTGTAAATTTTTCCTCTTTCTGGTGTCATCAGAACTTTCAGCAAACATACCCTTCTTCACATGATTTTCCAGTGTACTTCTGGTTCATAGACTTAATCACACAATATGAATTATTCAAATCAGCAAGAATTATGAAGGAGGAAGCAATCTCAATATTTTCCTCTTGTTCTCAGAATAGTGCACACTTTCCTACCTCTGTTTGGAAGAGAAGATGGAAGATGTGGATATTAAATCCAACATTGCACACAAATACTATGGCAAGGCAGTTAGTCAATAAGGATTGAAAAAAATACATAGGAGTGTAAATTTTATCATTTCCTTTGACCATTATTTAAATTATTCAAAAATTAGCTGACAGTATTTTTATTAGATGTAAATTTTTTCTTTTAAGAGTTGGAAAATTTCAGACCACAGGAGAAGCACATACAGGCAGATTGAAATAATTAACACATAGTTTAGACACCCTTTGTGTGCTTGCATAGCCCAGAATATGTTAGAATGATGCTTTCCGTTGAGAATAGTGGATAAGAGATGATTGCCATCTGGGAGGAGATGAAGACGGGGAGACGGAGAGACAGATAGATGAACAATTAATTTGACAACTATAGATATGTCAGGTTGTATGGGAAGACAGAGCAATTAATTTAATCCCGACTGAATAGCTGGGAAGGAAAAAGAGGAAACATAGTGGAGAAAAGCACAAAAGTCTGAATGCTTGTGCCAATGACCTAGAAGTAGAGAAGAATCCAGTGTGCCTAGAAAATAGAGTGTCGGATAGAGCAGTAGGAGGGGCCTAGGCGATGCGCTGTGAAGACGACCCTGGAGGCCACGCTGGTGAGTTTTCGCTTTTTTTGAAAAGGATGAGATGTAGAAAGCGCGGTGGATGAGAGACTTTATCACTAATGGTCTGTCTCTCATTGGTGAATAGATATGAGTTAGTTTTGATCAAAATGCTGAATTTGATAGACAAAAATTTATTGTTCAAAAATATCTGTTTGATATGGAATATAGTTATATCAAATCTTTTATTCTTTTGAGACAGAGTTTTGCTCTTGTCGCTCAGGCTGGAGTGCAATGGCATGATCTCTGCTCACTGCAACCTCCGCCTCCCGGGTTCAAGCGATTCTCCTGCCTCAGCCTCCTGAGTAGCTGGGATTACAGGCATGCACCACCACACCCGGCTAATTTTGTATTTTTAGTAGAGATGGGGTTTCTCCATGTTGGTCAGGCTTGTCTGGATCTCCCCACCTCAGGTGATCCACCCGCCTCAGCCTCCCAAAGTGCTGGGATTACAGGTGTGAGCCACCGTGCCCAGCCAGCTTATATCAAATCTTATTTTACATTGGACTTCATGGGTTTTCACCTCCCATCTCCTCCCAATATGTTACTTCCAAATAGTGATTTATTAAAAAAAAAAAACTCTACAAATTTGCTTCTCTGACTGATTCTGTGACATTTGCCCATACGCACACATACAAATAAAACAAAAGAAAATTGGGGGTAAGAAAATATTTTTTCCATACTAGGTTTTGAGAAAAAATTGAAACAGATTATTCAACCACTATATACAAAATTGAAGCAGCAAGATAATTTCATGCAAAAAATTTCTCCTTATCAAGACATTTTATGCTTTTAAGGGAAATAAATATATGTTCTAAAGCCATAACTTTGTCCTACAGAGAATTTGAAGAAATCCAGTTTTTCCATGATGATGTTATCCAAAATTTAATTACATAATTAAAGAAGATTTGCTATGATTAGTAAATATCAAGGCATTTAGAACAAGATAAATTGTAGTTTCAAAAAAGAAATTCACACCCTTCTATAGATTCTCGAAGGCTTTTATGCACACGCAGAGGTTTAGAACAAATTCATTCAAGCACTTAAATGGTGAATAATCCTAACGTGAATATCAGTTCATTCCTAAAACATCACTGTTTTTATGGAAGTTTGAAATAAGATTAAACCAATTTTTATTTAAGACCTATAAACGGTTTTGATTAAACAACTAAATTCTCTTTCAAAATAAAGCTAATGGCCACAAAGAATGATATGTATGTAAAGGAAAATCTTCAGCATTCTTTTGCAGCTGTGTAGTGCTTGGCTGGTGGAGGGCTCTAATATGAACTTGGACCTCTGCCGATGGGCTTGCTGCGATGCATGATGTACAGACACCTGCACTGATAGCCATAAGATTAATGCTGTTGTATCAATATCATACCTCACAGGCCTAACAAGTAAGTACAAACCTAGGAAGTAAGAAAAACATTCACACAGAAAAAAGACTAGCTGGGGATCTGATATTTCTTAATTTGTAACCTGGACAGAAATCTCCCATACAGAACTCCGCTGGCAATCCAGATTTGGGCATCATCTTTTCAACAAACATTTGAGTTCCTTCTAAGTTCTAGTGAGGAGGAAGTTGTAGACAGCTTGGGCAAGGCTCCTGCTGTAAGATAGTGTATAAGACAGACATTAATGAAATAGTAAAGAGGGAAATAAGATCATCACAGATTGTGATCATTGCTATGAAGAAAATCAGCAAGTTGATACCTAAGACAGTAACCAGGGCAGGGCCTTATAGAGAAAGTAATAGGAAGAGTAAATGAAACGATACAGTAGAGGTTAAGATTTAAGGACGTGAATGTGCTCGACATGCAAAAAGCCATGAAAAAAGAATTCCAGAGGAAGGGCAAAACTCTTGAAGAGAAAAGGAGCTTTCATTTGTTCAGCAAATGCTGTTATGCAAAACCTAAGTGTAATGACAAGGAGCGAAGAAATTCATGATCTGATAGCTTTTGTTCAGTATCTATCTTGGCCATATCTTGAGACTATGGAGTGGCATTGATGGGACCTATATTTCTATTTTATTTTTATTTTTTATTATACTTTAAGTTCTAGGGTACATGTGCACAACGTGCAGGTTTGTTACATATGTATACATGTGCCATGTTGGTGTACTGCACCCATTAACTTGTCATTTACATTAGGTAATTCTCTTAATGCTATCCCTTTCCCCTCCCCCAACACTACAACAGGCCCCAGTGTGTGATGTTCCCCACCCTGTGTCCAAGTGTTCTCATTGTTCAATTCCCACCTATGAGTGGGAACATGAGGTGTTTGGTTTTCTGTCCTTGTGATAGTTTGCTTAGAATGATGGTTTCCATCCTTTTTTGTGGCTGCATAGTATTCTGTGGTGTATATGTGCCACATTTTCTTTCTTTTTTTTTTTTTTTTTTTTTTGAGAAGGAGTCTCACTCTCTCGCCCAGGCTGCTGTGCAGTGGCATGATCTTGGCTCACTGTAAGCTCTGCCTCCCGGATTCACGCCATTTGCCTGCCTCAGCCTCCTGAGTAGCTGGGACTACAGGCGCCCGCCACCATGCCCAGCTAATTTTTTGTATTTTTAGTACAGAAGGGGTTTCACCATGTTAGCCAGGATGGTCTCAATCTCCTGACCTCGTGATCCACCCGCCTTGGCCTCCCAAAGTGCTGGGATTACAGGCATGAGCCACCATGCCCAGCCCTCATGCCACATTTTCTTAATCCAGTCTATCATTGATGGACATTTGGGTTGGTTCCAAGTCTTTGCTATTGTGAATAGGATGGCACCTATATTTCAACTTCACTTTTGTAGCTCGCGTGTCCTTTGAGGCAGCTTGATTTTTAAGAATCAGGTGATATTAGCTAGAACCTCTTCCCACTGGGGGTAAAAGATTGGGAGGGGGGGCAGCACAGGCAGGAAACACAGATAAAAGTGTGGCTTGCATTTTTTCTAATCTTTTCTGGCTTGGAGTCTTTAATTTTGCCAACAAAATGCAGGAAATGACATATTTAGCCATTCTGAGAATTCTTATCTTTTTCCTCACCTAGTTGCTCCCAGTGAGAACTATCAAGGACACAAGGCATTTGTGTAAGTTGTCAATATTACCGAAGACATAGGGTAATAGAAAGGGAGGTTACAGCTCAGCTTTATAGCAGATGAACTGTTGAGATGAATATTTCACATTCTGCTTCTATGGAGTCCCTTGAGCATTTCCATCAACTCAGATTCTAGGTTTCTTTCCCATCTCTTTTCTTCTTCCTTTTAAAAAATTAAAGAAGTTTTAGTTGATGAATAATAATTGTATATATTTATGGGGTACAATGTGATGCTTTGAGATATATATACACACATCGTTGAATAATTAAATCAAGCTAATTAACATATCCATCACCACCTACTTAGTATTTTGTGTGTTTGGTGAAAACATTTAAAAGCTACTCAACAATTTTGAAATATACAGTATATTATTATTAACAATGGCCACCATGCTGTGCGATAGTTTCAGTTAGACAGGAGGTATAAGTTTTAGTGATCTTCCCTTTTAACTGCTCCCAGCAACTCCAACAAAACCCTGCTTAGCAGCCTTCAAAGTTGCCAACATTTACTCCTTCTTTGAGGGCTCAGCATTGCTGGTTGGAATGATGGTGGCTGTTGGCTTGGTATGACTTGAAAGCCTAGCCTGCCCCAGAGTATTTCCATCAGTGGTCAGATAATAGCATCTGCAGTTCTTACTGTTACAGCCCTTCTGTCTTACTCATGACCTCCAGAAGAGCCCTGAGTCTGCTGCCCAGAAGAAGAAAACCTCATAACCAGTTTTCATGCCCCATCAGCCATTACAATTTTTTTTTAAGGGAAAAGTAATTCTTCAGGTTGGTTGGAGAATAGAGACAAAGAAGCGGGGGTGGGGGGGGGGGGGTGGGGAATGGAAAAATAGCCCAAGCTTCTACCAGGAAAGCAGCATGATCCATGATGGGTCAACCCTGAGGGCTAGGGTAAGAGTGGGAGTATGTTTAGACATAGGACAAGGTGGCTTTGTAGGTATAGAATGGAAGCAGGAACTCCAAAGGATAGGTTTGTGCATGTGTGCAGTACATACCGTGCAGAGGAGAAAAGGTACTGGCTTCAAGCTTTGTGTATGGCTGCCTCTGATCCTATAACCCAGACTGACTCAGTGACCTTGCCTGACCTTAGAGGAATTTTGCAGACGGACTACCTCATGAGCTCACCAAAGCAAAGTAGCTTGGATAGTTCTATATTTTAGCTAGAGGCAAGAATCTGTACTAAATATAAAGGTTTTCTGCCTTGTTTTTTATTTGCCCTTAAGAATTTTTATATTCAATATAATCTATATTTTCCCCCCAGAAGGACTCAGTAGATTACCTCCTTAATACTGATTTATTTAAAATTCTAGTTTTAGCAGAGAGAGGTTTCTCTTTAGTCTTTCCACAGACAGGTAAAATGCCAAATTAAACATGTAAGGAGTCCAAGTAAAAGGAATACAGATTAATCGGTATCTTATTTATCTTCGGAACATTTAGCAATCCTTTTTCTTTAAATAGGGAACTTATGGGCCGGGTGCGGTGGCTCACGCCTGTAATCCCAGCACTTTGGGAGGCTGAGGCGGGTGGATCACGAGGTCAGGAGATTGAGACCATCCTGGCTAACACGGTGAAAACCCGTTTCTACTAAAAATACAAAAAATTAGCCAGGCGTGGTGGTGGGCGCCTGTAGTCCCAGCTACTTGGGAGGCTGAGGCAAGAGAATGGCGTGAACCAGGGGGGCGGAGCTTGCAGTGAGCCGAGATCCCGCCACTGCACTCCAGCCTGGGCAAGAGAGTCAGACTCCGTCTCAAAAAACACACAAACAAACAAAACAACAACAACAACAACAAAAAATAGGGAACTTGTGAATCATTGACATTGGGATGTAATAATTTATATATACATTTATGACTTTTAGGATTTTTAAAATTATGATTTTATCTTGATTTCCACCTTAGTTTACAAATTTTGGAAAAGCTGGTATTGATTTCTTATATATATATATATTCAAATCATTTCTGAATTTATGTTTAAAATGTTAAAGCATACTGAATTGTATAAAAACAAAACAAAAAGTGCCTTGAATCCTTCTATCACTACCCAGAATGATCCACTATTAATATATTGGTCTACTTTCTTCTTGTCTTTTTTCTGTTCAGGTATATTAGTGCATATATAAATATACACACTAACATACTTAAAAGTTGTATCTATTTATACCTAAAACAAATTTGTAATATTCTGAATAAATAGTTTTAAATGATGCTTTGTCACCTAACAATTGTCATTGGGTATTTCTCACAAACATGAATTTAAAGCATCCAGAGAATAAGAACATATGGAGGCCCCATATTTTATTTTACCACCCCATGCTGTTGGGCATTCTAGTTGTTTCCCATTGTTTGTTATTTACTATAATGTTATAATGAATATTTTTGAATATAAAATTTCTATTTCCCTTTGAAATAATTAATGGGTCAAAGGGCATGAATGACTATTTAAAAAATACATTTGATGCATATTTTAAATGTACCTCTGGAAGGAGTCTATCAGTTTCTCTCTTCACAGTGTTTCTCTCTTCATAGTTTCTGTCTTCATAGCATCATTTCATTGTATTCTCATGGATACCGGGTAATATGATGCTATGAACAACTTGGCCAGTTTTCTGGGCAAAGCTGTCATGGTTTTTAAAATTATTTTTATCTTTTTATCTTCGATTGCTACATTATTACCTCCATAAGAAATATTCTTTTTCCTTCCCCTTTTTAAGTCTTAAAAAATAATCACAATATTTGCCTCATAAAAAAATTGGGAAACACAAATGTGCATAAAATGCTAAGTACCTATTAGGAATTATTGTTTTTAAGCCATTATAGTGATAATGAAAAATCTTCAGAAACGATAATCAGTTGCAAAGAACATACCCTATGCTTTGATATCCTAATCTTAGACAGATGCTCCTGGTGCCCACGTTGCCTTTATTCAGCTCTCTTCTGATTTTAACCACAGTGTGGTAGACAGTTCGTGAAAGCTCACATTCTTCTCTTCCTGCCAGGATGTTGCTGGAAGCTCTTGCAGCTGTCTCTTACATTCTTCCCCAGGGTCTTTTTCAACAGAGATCTTGCAGCTGGCTTGAATTTTGCTGTCTAAAGGTGCAGGGATGGGGAGGGATTAATGCCTAGAGGACATCCTTCAACCAATGGGAGATGGGAGGTAGTGAAAAAATATTCCAATTTCCTATATTTCTGGTAGACAATTCTGGGAGGCATTCCATGTATGCTTCTCAGAGCTTCTGGCAGAGTCCCACTCTTGTTGCTTACAGCAGAAACCTCAGTAAAGCACCATATAATGTCTTTTCTCTCTTTGTGTCTGACTCTCCTCCCTTATTTCTGTTTCCTAGGAGCAGTTTGGAAATAAACTAACTGCAACCAAGTCTTTGTTCTAGGCTCTTCTCCGAGGGAAACCCTAACCACGATATCGTCCCTTTCCCTTTTTCTCCAACAATGCAGAGTTCTTTCCCCTTCCCTTGGAGAACATTCAGTTAATTAACTCAGCCATTGCATATTGAGGGTCAATCCTATGCCAGGCACTGCTTTTTGGAGGATGTGAAGACAGACTCAGATTCTGGCCATCTTGGAGCTATATTCTAGTGGAGCAGGCAGAAAATGAGCACAATAAGTAAGCAAGATGTTAGACTTCAGAAGTGCTAAGGGGAAGAAAGGAAGAAAGGTAGGAAATGACTAGGGAAAGAGGTGCATTGCAATTTTAGATAGGATGGCCAGGAGAGGCTTTATTGAGAAGGTCTCTTTTGCGTAAATATCTGAAGAAGGTGAGCCACATCAAGATATGTCGGAAAAATATTCCATCTGAGGAAATGGCAAATGCCTGAGCCCTAAGGTAGGAGTACTTCTGGAACACTTAGGAATATTGAGAAGACCAGTGTGGATGAAGGGAGGTGAAGGAGAATGAGGTGCTATTGCCAGAGAGGAAGCAAGGTGCTAGACAGATCACATAGGAACCTTAAGGTCTTTGGTATTTACCTTAAGTTTTAAAATTTATTTATTTATTTATACTTTATGCAAATCAAAAGTGACAGGGACGCAATGACTTTATCTATTGGGGTCTTAAAATTGATATATAATAGTTGTACAGGCCTGGAGCAGTGGCTCACGTCTGTAATTCCGCACTCTGGGAGGCCAAGGCAGGCGGATCCCCAGGTCAAGAGATCGAGACCATCCTGGCCAACATGGTGAAACCCCGTCTCTACTAAAAATACAAAAATTAGCTGGGTATGGTGGCACACGCCTGTAGTACCAGCTACTCGGGCGGCTGAGGCAGGAGAATCGCTTGAACCTAGGTGGCGGAGGTTGCAGGGAGCCGAGATTGTGCCACTGCACTTCAGTCTAGCAACAGAGCGAGACTCCGTCTAAAAAAAAAAAGTTGTACATATTTTTGGGGTACATGTGATGTTTTGATACCTGTGTAATGATCAAATCAGGGTAATTGGATGTCCATCACTTCAAACATTTATCTTTTATTGGGAACATTACCATTCTTTTCTTCTAGCTATTTTGAAATATACAATAAACTATTGTTAGCTGTAATTTCCCTATTGTGCTATCAAATACTGTAAATTATTCCTTCTACCTAACTATATATTTTAAGTTTGATGGAGAATTACTGAAGAATATTGAACAGAATAATCTCAAGGTCAAAAGGATTATTCTGGCTGCTATAATAGTCTTCAGGAGAACAAGGGTGGAAGGAGAAGCCAGTTATGAATTATCGCAATAATCCAGGAGAGAGATTATGGTGATTTGAACCTGAGTCTTAGCAGTGGAGGTGGTGAGAAGCATTGAGTTCTATATATTCTGAAGCTGGAGTTGATAGAATTTGCTGATGGATGGGGTGGAGGGAGTGAGAGAGGTAAGGAGGCATAGACAATTCCCATGTGTTTGGGCTGAGAAACTAAAATAATTATGTTTGCCATTTACTAAGTTGAGGAAGCAAGCAAGAAGAGAAGATTGGAGGGGTGTATGGGAGCTCAATTTTCCACATATTAAACATATTCCCTATTTATTACTTTCCAGGAGGAATGCCAAGGAAAATAGGTGATTGCATATATGAATCTGGATTTAAGAAACAAGGTCAGGGCTAGATATGTAAATTAGGGAGTCACTAGTATGTAGATGATATTTTGAAACCTTGGAACTGGATGAGATTTGCAAGGGAGTATGTATAATAGAGAAAAGCAGAAACTCAAGGTTGATATATTAATTTTCTAGAGCTGTCATAACAAAATACTACAGACTGGATGGCTGAAACAACAGAAATTAATTTTCTTGCCATTCTGATGGCTGAAAGTCCAAGTCAAGGTGCCAGCAGGGGTGATTTATTTGGAGGCCTCTCTCCTTGGCTTGCAGATGGCTGCTTTCTCAGTGTGTTTTCACATGCTCTTTCCTCTGTGTGTGCATATCCCTGGTGTCTTCATCATCCTATAAGGACACCAGTCATATTGGATTAGGGCCTCTCCCTTATTCCCTCATTTAACCTTCATATTACCCCTTTAGAGGCTCTGTTCCCAATACGGTCATATTATAACATACTGGGGGATAGGGTGTCAACATACACATTTTTAGGGGGAACACAATTCAGTCTATAACACGTGGATATCTTGGACATTCTGAAATTAGGATGGAGGGGAGATAAGAAAAAATAATCAAATAAGACTGAGATGGAGAGGACAGAGGGGTTTAGAGAAAAAATTGGAGATATATGAAATAAAATACTTTGAAAAAGGAAAAGGAAACAATTGTGTCAGAGGCTGCTGCTATGTCAAGTAAGATAAAGACTAAGGATTGAATGTTGAATTTAGAAATGTGCAGGTCACAGTTACCTTGATAAGATTAGTGAGTGGTAGAGTGCTGGGGGTGAGCGTCTAACTGGAGTGGATTCAGGATTAAATAAAGAAAAGCCAGAAGCAAGAAATAAAGACAGCTCTTTCAAGGAGTTTTAAAAAACCAATTGCCTAAGAACTTCATGTTGTAGTCTTTAATTTCAGCCTTATTCATGGAGAGGTGCAAGATTGGTGAATTCATTGACATGCAGGAACATGGAGTAAGCTTCACAAAATTAGGTAAAACTTGGACTTCCCACTCTAAGATGGTGTGGCGGGTAGACTAGCGGTCTTCTGAAAATGTCCATGCCCTAATCTCCAGAACCTTGGATAATCTTTGCTAAGCCTTATACTCTTAACAGAGAAGTACAGAGACTTAAGATGGTTAAAATGAACTCTCTCTACGGGAAACATCCAACAGAGACATGTTACTGCCCTGAGCTCTCTAGAGGGACTCTTTCTCCTTAACCTTGCTTAAGCCTGCCAAGTTAGCTTTCTTTTTGATTCTGTGAGCTAAACAGAATCTTTCCAACAAAGTCTTTTGTTTACCTAAGTTGGCCAGAGTTGCTTATAAGGAAAGAGACCTAAGTGACACACTGTTCCTTCCATTTGGAACGCCTCACACAACCCAATTTCATTTCAGTTTCACTCGCTGTGTCCCATCTATTTTACTTTCTGGACTTGATAGTGTGATGGTTAACATTAGGTTGTCCACTTGACTGGATTGAGAGATGCCTAGATGGCTGGTAAAGTATTGTTTCTGGGTGTGTCTGTGAGGGTGTTGCCAGAGAGATTGACATCTGAGTTGGCGAACTGGGAGAGGAAGATCCACCCTTAATGTGAGTGGGCACCGTCCAATTGGCTGTTAGTGCAGTTAGAACAAAGCAGGTGGAAGAAGGGGGAACAAGCTCCTTTGCTGAGTCTTCTATTTTTCTTCCCATACCAGACACTTGCTCCCACTCCTGCCCTTAAACATCAGACTCCTGGTTCTTCAGCCTTTGGCTGCAGACTGAAGGCTGCACTGTTACCTTCCCTGGTTTTGAGGCCTTCAGACTTGGACTGAGCCACTACCAGCTTTTTTCTTTCCCCAGCTCATGGACAGCCTATCATGGGACTTTGCCATGTAGTCATATAAGCCAATTCTTCCTAGTAAACTCCCTTTTATATATACAAATATTCTGTTGGTTCTGTCCTTCTGGAGAACTCTAATACAGATGGGGTTGTCTACTTTATCTTTTTCCTGGAGTCTTTTCTTTACTGATTGACTGGATGACAAGTAAAAAATAGCTCTAATTTGTGCAGGTGCAGTGGCTCAGGCCAGTAATCCCAGCATTTTGGGAGGTCAAAGCACGATGATTGCTGGCATCCAGAAGTTTGAGACCAACCTGGGAAACAGAGCAAGATCCTGTCACTACAAAAAAAAAAAAAAAAAAAAAAAATCAGGCATGGTGGCATTTGCCTGCAGTCTCAGCTACTTGGGAGGCTGAGGTAGCAGGATCTCTTGAGCCCAGAAGTTGAGGCTGCAATGAGCTGTGATCGCTCCACTGCACTCAGCCTGGGTGACAGAGTGAGACCCTGTCTCAAAAAAAGAAAATCGCTCAAATGTACTACAGTGAACTTCCACTGTTAGAACTACAGTTGGATTTTTCTCTCCTAATACCTATTCCAGCCCCGTGTGGTAGGGAACCAGGAAACCAAATTCATATATCCTGCTCTCTGCTGATACAGATAGCTATCAAAAGGCCGTAAGTTGAACAAAATGCCTTAGCAAAATGAGAGCAGTGTTAAATTGTTCTGTTTTAGAATGGTGTGTATATCAGAAGTTGATTATCACAATAATTTTCCTTAATAAACAACAAACCTCAGTGGTTGATAACAATAAGCATCTATTTAGCTTATGAGACGACGGGATTCAGCTGATCAGGCCTGGGTTTGACTCTTCTCATGTGTTTACTGTCAGCTGTAGGTTCAGTAGGTGACTCTGCTGTCCTCGGGTGGGCCCTCTCACAAATCTAGGTGGCATCTAAGGTGGCCTTGGCGGAGATGACTGGGGCAACTCAGTTCTGATCCTTGAATCTCTCATCTTTCTCCTGGGACGAGAGGGGCAGCTTGGTCAAGTTCTTATGGCAGTAGCAGAGGGTAAGAGCAAGCAAGCTCCACCATGCAAATGTCTCAGGTCTCTGCTTGTGCCACACTTGTCAGTTGTCTCCTTGGGGCAACTTAGGTCATTCTAGCTCCAGAGCTCCCAACCAGTTAGCCAAGACTCACTGGACCTGCAACAGAGCTCACCTATTCCCTCTGCCCAATTTTGCTTCTCCGAAAGCAAGTCCTATGGCTGAGTGCAGAATGAGAGAGCACCATTGAGCTATACGCACGTGGTATAGAGACAAGGAAGACTGACAAACTGGGACCATTATTACCTTTGATCTATCACAGGGTAACTTTTCTTGTTTCTTTTTCTTCTGTATTTGTGTTTTATGATCTTTCTACAACAAATACCTGTAGCTTGGTTCATAAAGAAAAGCTTCCAGGCAAGAGCAGATTGAAATAATCAAAAACTTAGGAAAAACTGCATAGTGTACACACTTGGCTATCACATTGGCTAAAGTACTTAGTAATCTATTGAAATTTACCAAAGCAGCTGACTTGGTGAATACTTGGGTTATTCTCAAACTTGGTTAAGTACCCCCTTTCCTTTTTCTATTCACTGTGGCTAGAGCTGATAAATGAATGCTGAAATGTATATTGCTCTTATAGACTTGAATGTACTAGCAGCATTCTTGCTGGGATTAAGTGTTGCATGCTGTCCTGACAGAAACCAAACTCAATGACTTGTCTATTTCTGTAAGCTGAATACAGTGAGTTTGGAATATTGTACAACTCTAAGACTGTGCACCAAAATGCTCAGGACTGGTGTGTTCCCCGTTGCAAAAAGCTTACATTCAGGTGAAGGAGAAAGCAAAATAAATAAATAATTAATTAGATAGCTACAAATGGCGGTAACTTTGTGAAATAAATTAACAAGAGAGTAAGACAGAGAATGATAGGGTAGGGTACCTCTTTTAGATGGGTGATGTGGAAAGACGTCTCTGGTGATGTAGCTCCTTTATTTTCTTATTTTTGCATAAAATTTTTAGGGTGTGAGGCATCATCATGATTTCAGAGACATGAGGCATGTAACTTGGGACAAATACATGACTGTATTTGGTTGAAGATGTTTGTCATTTTTGCATTGTGCCCTATGGCTAAAATGTTCTGATTTTGATCATGAAACAAAATTCACCACAGTTATGGTTCAATTGTCAAGGAAGAAAGAAATACTACATCACCAGAGAGGTCTTTCCACATCGCCCATCTAAAAGAGGTACCCTCCTCTATCATTCTCTATCTTACTCTCTTGTTAATTTCTTTCACAAAGTTACCACCATTTGTAGCTATTTAATTAATTAATTATTTATTTATTTTGCTTTCTCCTTCACCTGAACGTAAGCTTCTTGCAGCGGGGAACACACTAGTCCTGTTGATAGTGACACTCCTAGAGTCCAGCACAGTGCCTGTTTATTATATGAATGAAGACGCACCGTCATTGAAATATTACACTTAGGAACCATATGTGTTAATTACCCAATTCACCTATTTAAAAAACTCAATGGTTATAAAAGTAACAACACAGTTTTTTTCCTGCTAAAAATAGACACTTGCCTGTCTGCTAGAGGCTCCGTTTAAAAATACTTTCAATCTACACTTGGTTAATTATAAATAATATTCACTCTTTAGTAGTGGTGGGGATTGTGTGATCAGAATCAGAAGTGCAGGTGATTCTAATACATTTATGAAGAAATAACTCTCTGGGATTCATGGTAATTGATGTACTGGCACAGTAAACTTTCCAAGGGATGTTGATTCTGAAGAAAATCTGCAGCTGGCGCAGTGGCTCAAGCCTGTAATCCCAGCGACTTGGGAGGTTGAGGCAGGAGGATTGCTTGAGCCCAGGAGTTCAAGATCAGCCTGGGCAGTATAACAAGATGCCCATCTCTTTAAAAAATTAAAAAATTAGCTGAGCATGTTGATGTGTGCCTGTAGTCCCAGCCACTCAGGAGGCTGAGTGAGAAGATAGCTTGAGGCCCAGGAATTTGAGGCTGCAGTCAGCTATGATTGTACCACTGCACTCCAGCCTGGGTGACAGAGGAAGACTCTGTCTTAAAAAGTAAAGGAAGGAAAATCTGTAACTCACAATCTATTCAATAAAGTACTGTTCCGTTGATTGTATTGATTATATGGGCAGACTTAAGAGAATGTGTTTGTGTGCAGGCAGTGAGGTAGTGTTTGCATGTGTTTGTGTGGGTGTGGTTAAGATTATGTGAAAACAGATGAAAAGGTTACAATAAGAAAACATTAGAAAATCCACTCATTCTTTTTTCTTTTTTTTCTTTATATACTTTAAATTCTAGGGTACATGTGCACAACGTGCAGTTTTGTTACATATGTATATATGTGCCATGTTGGTTCGCTGCACCCATAAACTTGTCATTTACATTAGGTATTTCTCCTAATGCTATCCCTCCCCCATCCCCCCACCCCATGACAGGCCCTGGTGTGTGATGTTCCCCACCCTGTGTCCAAGTGTTCTCATTGTTTAATTTCCACCTGTGAGTGAGAACATGTGGTGTTTGGTTTTCTGTCCTTGGGATAGTTTGCTGAGAATGATGGTTTCCAGCTTCATCCATGTCCCCACAAAGGACATGAACTCATCCTTTTTTATGGCTGCATAATATTCCATGGTGTATATGTGCCACATTTTCTTAATCCAGTCTATCATTGATGGACATTTGGGTTGGTTCCAAGTCTTTGCTATTGTGAATAGTGCCACAATAATCATATGTGTGCATGTGTCTTCATAGTAGCATGATTTATAATCCTCTGGGTATATACCCAGTAATGGGATCACTGCGTCAAATGGTATTTCTAGTTCTAGATCCTTGAGGAATTGTCACACTGTCTTCCACAATGGTTGAACTAGTTTACAGTCCCACCAACAGTGTAAAAGTGTTCCTCTTTCTCCACATCCTCTCTAGCACCTGCTGTTTCCTGACTTTTTAATGATCGCCATTCTAGCTGGTGTGAGATGCTATCTCATTGTGGTTTTGATTTTCATTTCTCTGATGACCAGTGATGATGAGCATTTTTTCATGTGACTGTTGGTTGCATAAATGTCTTCTTTTGAAAAGTGTCTGTTCATATCCTTTGTCCACATTTTGAAGGGGTTGTTTGATTTTTTCTTGTAAATTTGTTTAAGTTCTTTGTAGATTCTGGATAGTAGCCCTTTGTCAGATGGGTAGATTGCAAAAATTTTCTCCCATTCTGTAGGTCTCCTGTTCACTCTGATGGTAGTTTATTTTGCTGTGCAGAAGCTCTTTAGTTTAATTAGATCCCATTTATCAATTTTGGCTTTTGCTGCCATTGCTTTTGGTGTTTTAGTCATGAAGTCCTTGCCCATGCCTATGTCCTGGACTCATTTTTTTTTTTTTCTCAAGGAACAAAAAAGAACAGTCAAAAGCACCTTGTCATTGTTTAAAGCTAATTTGTTTTAAGCCATGGTGTCTCTTATTCAAGAGTGAGAAGTTTCAAGAAGCAATTTAGATAATATTTTTTCTTAGTCTTAATTTTGATCTAAAGTTTTCTGATCAACAGTACCCAAATAATATTCAATGCTGGGTAGTGACCCAAAGATTTCTCACAGAAAGGCTGGACAGTTAGCACCTTGGATAACCCGAGGCTGTTGTTCTGTTCCATATTTCCTCCTTGAATTTCCACATTGAGGAGCACAACAGAAATGTATTTTCTCACAGTTCTGGAGGCTGGAAATCTGAGATCAAAGTGTCTGTAGGTTGAGGGCCATAGAGGAAGGATCTGTCCCTGGCTTCTCTCGTTGACTTGTAAATGCCCTTTTCCCTGTGTGTCCTCATATCGTCTTTCTTCTGTATATTTCTGTGTTCAAATTTCCCCTTCTTGTAAGAACATGAGTTGTATTGGATTAGGTCCCACCTAATGGCCTCATTTTGGCTTACATACTTCTTTAAAGACCCTGTCTCCAATATGGTTACATTCTCAGGTACTAGGGATTAAGACTTCAACATATGAATTTTGGGGGTCTCACAATTCAGCCCATAACAACCTGTCTTCATCAGAGTCTGTTTGCCCTCAGGAGCCAATTCTAAACACAGTGATAAAATAAGGTTCATGACCTCTTTAGCAGGAGGGAGTGGCCTAAGTAAGTCAGTCTGGGTTGAGACTCCAAGACCCACATATCCACAGAGATGGGATCATCTCCAAGCCCTTTTGAATTTTCTAAATCTTGACATCTGTTCCTTCTCATCGGTTTCTGAATGCATGTTCCAGCTTCCATACATTGTAGTCTATCTGGGTGGTGACTAGGTAGTCTGCTTAGCTGTTAAAAAACCTCTCTCTCCTTGAGTAGATACTTTCATCTAGGGTTAAACATCAGAGTCATTATAGAGGTGCTTCAGAAAAAAAGACAAAAAAAGATGTACTTTTAGTCAACCAAGTAAACAAACAAACAACTTTACAAATGAGATTCTGACACAAATGCTAATTAAAGACCAATGCCTCCCCTACTACCAAATGTTGCCTGATATCTTACACCAAAAAGAGTGACTAGCATTGTCACTTATGTGTTAATGAGCAGCACCACCTTCAAGAAGTTGCTGCTGGAGTCACCACTTAGATGGCAATTAAATATTAACAACAATTAAAGTTGAGACTAGCTTCACCACCTCCCTATGCAATTAAATAATAATGACTGTTAACTACATGCCAATCATAACTCTACAAGGTAGATATTATTATTATTTTATATTATATTTTTGAGACAGAGTCTCACTCTGTCACCAGGCTGGAGTGCAGTGGTGCAATCTCGGCTCACTGCAACCTCTGCTTCCCGGGTTCAAGCAATTCTCTTGCTTCAGCCTCCTGAGTAGCTGGGAGTATAGGCCCGTGCCACCACACCTGGCTAAATTTTTATTTTCAGTAGAGATGGGGTTTCACCATGTTGGCCAGGCTGGTCTTGAAATCCTGACCTCAGGTGATCCACCAGCCTTGGCCTCCCAAAGTGCTAGGATTACAGGCGTGAGCCACCATGCCTGGCCAGTAGATATTATTTTTAATCCCTGTTTTTCAGATAAGAAAAATAAGTCTTAGGATGTCTGTCTTAGTCTGTTCAGGCTGCTGTAACAAAATACCATAAATGGGGTAATTTATAAATAAAAGAAATATATTGCTCACAGTTCTGTAGTCTAGGAAATTCAAGATCAAGTCACCAGCAGATTCAGTGGCTGGTGAGGAATTTTGCTCTGCATCATAGATGGCACCTTCTTGCTGTGTCCTCACGTGGCAGAAGGGGCAAACAAGTTTTCTCAGGGTTCTTCTCTAAGGGCACTAATCCAATTCATGAAGGGTTTGCCCTCATGATCCAATCACCTCCTAAAAGTCCCACCTCTTAGTACTATTATGCTGAGGATTAGTGTTCAACATGTGAATTTTTGGAGGAAGGAAATATTCAGACCATAGCAATGTCTAAGTAGATTATTTAAGTCACATAACTAGTAAATAGTTCACATAGTGTTTGAATTTGGATGTGCCTAAAATTTAAGCATATCCTTCACCACCTTGCTATACTGCTAGCTGTTTTCCTCTAGCCTGTGTCTATAGCCAAGTGGTTAGTCCTAACCTAGCTAGGCTAATTTCTGACATCCAGCCCCACCTTGCCAGACCATTTGGAATCAGCATATCTTGAGGAAAACGCCTCCATGATATGACACAGCTACTGACTCCTGTAAAAAGTCTAGCCCTCAGCTTCTGCTGTTCTTTTGTGTTCTTGTGTCTGGCTTGCTACATTTTGTCCTACTGCCTATGCTTTGCATTTTAAAGACTGTCTTCTAAAACACCTACAAAATTTTCAGGAGGACTAAAATTTTCATTTCCAAAATACTCAATGCGTATTTTATATTATAATTTAAAATGCTTTCAATAGTCAGCTCTTAGGAAAATCTAGCTCTTAGTGCAGAAATGGAGGATGTAGCAGACATCTGTCCAATTACAGTATTGATAATAGAAAAGCTTTTAAAAATCTACACCTCATAATATGTTAATGCAGGGAAATACTTCTTAGCAGTTTTTATAGAATCTTGTCTTTTGCACAATAAAAGGCAATTCTCCATTTCAATGCAGATATTGAGTAAATGAAAATTGCCTTTTTAAGTTTGAGAGGACAGAAGAATAAAGATATTTGGCTTGAGATAATTGCTTACACTGTTGGTGAAAGCTAAAGTTGTTTCTTATAATGCAATAATGACTGCATTTTAAATAACACAGATGGGTTTCACTCTATGCATAGATAAATAGTTATATGGAAATCAAATTTTCATAAATGAAATTACACTTTAAAAACACAATACTCATAAGTTATTTATAATTTTTGTAGCAAAATTTTTTTGTAAAAATAATTGCTCAGTATTCACTATATAACTTCAGCTATTTAATTATGGTAATAAATTTTTTTAAAAGGAGGCAGAGCATGATGGCTGAATAGAAGCCTCCACTGATAGTCTTCCCTGTAAGAACACCAAATTGAATAACCATCCACACAAAAAAGCATCTTCATGAGAACCAAGAGTCAAGTGAGCAATCACAGCACCTGGTTTTAACTTCATATCACTGGAAGAGGCACTGAAGAGGATGGAAAAGATAGTCTTGACTTGTTGATGCCATGCCTTCTCCATCCTCTGGCAGTGGCTGTGTGGCGCTGAGAGAGCATCTGTGCACTTGAAGGGAGAGAGAGTGTAGTGATTCTGGGACATTTAATTGGAACTCAGTGCTGACCTATCACAGTGGAAAGCAACCCTGGGCAGAACTCAGTCAGTGCTGATGGAGGGAGCATTTAGACCAACCCTAGCCAGAGGGTAATCCCCTTCCCAGTGGTCAGAACCTGAGTTCTGGCTTCTGGCAAGCCTTGCCACTGTGGGCTAAAGTGCTCTGGGGTTCTAAATAAACTTGAAAGTCAGCCTAGACCACAAGGACTGCAATTCCTGGGCAAGTCTTAGTGCCGTGCTGGACTCGGAGCCAGTGGACTTGGGAAAGCATGTGAAATGCCGGGTCAGCCTAGGGATTCCTTGTACCACCCTTACCCCAACCCTAGACAGCACAGCTCACACCTCTAGGAGAGACTCCTTTCTTCCACTTGAAAAGAGGAAAAGAGTAAAGAGGACTTTGACTTGCAACGTATATACCAGCGCAGCCACAGTAGGATAGGGTACCAGGCAGAGTCTTGAGGCTTCTATTATAGGCTCTAGCTCCTGGATGACACTTCTAGACACACCCCGAGCCAGAGGGAAGGATCTAGTCCTGGCAGGATTCATCATCTGCTGACTAAAGAGTTCTTGGGCCCTGAGTAGTCAGCAGTGGTAGGCAGGCAGTACTTGCATGCGCCTTGGGTGAAACTCAGAGATGTATTGGCTTCAGGTGTGACGCAGCACATTCCCAGCTGTGGTGGCTATGGGGAGAGACTCCTGCTTGAGAAAAGGAGAAGGAAGAGTAAAGGGGACTTTG
This sequence comes from Pan paniscus, assembly GCF_029289425.2. Classification (NCBI taxonomy): domain Eukaryota; kingdom Metazoa; phylum Chordata; class Mammalia; order Primates; family Hominidae; genus Pan; species Pan paniscus. The sequence continues at coordinate 22,522,796 of NC_073271.2, forward strand.
TTTTGCAGCTTCAGTACCAGCTCAGCCACAATGGGGTAGAGCACCAAGGAGGCTCTTGGGGTCTCCAATTTCAGGCCTTGGTTCTTAGATGGCATTTCTGGACTTCACCTGGATCAGAGGGAAGCTCACAGCCCTGAGGAGAGAGTTCCAGGCCTGGCAGCACAAGCTGATTGAAGAGCCTTTGGGCCTTGAGTGACTATTGGTGACAGCCAGGCAGTACTGACTGCTGGCCTGGGGTAGTGGTGGCCATTGAGAGACTCCTCTGCTTGTGGAAGGGGGAAAGAAGAGAGGGAAGGACTTGGTCTTGCGGCTTGAGTGCCAGCTTAGCCACAGTAGAAGAGAGCACCAGGTAGATTTCTAAGATTTCTGACCCGAGGCTTTGGATCCTGGATGGCATCTCTGGACCCTCTCAGGGCCAGTGGGACCTTGTTCCCCTGAAGGGAAGGACACAGCCTGGCTAGTTTTGGCAACTGCTGATTGTAAAGCCCTAAGGTCTTGAGTGAATGTAGGTGGTAGTCAGGCAGTAGGTACTGTAAGCCTTGTGCAAGACCCAGTACCAGGCTGGCTTCAGGTCTGACACAGTGCTGTTCCAGTTGTGGTGGCCACAGGGGCTTGTGTCAACTCTCCCCTAGCTCTGGGAAGCTCAGGACAGAGTGAGAGAGACTATTTGATTGAGAGAAAGTAAGAGAAGACAACAAGAGTCTTTACTTGGTAATCAGAATTCTTCTGGATCTTGTTGAAGATAAGGTGGTATCTCTGCAAGAGCCACCGTGTTACTTGAGTAAGGATGCCCCCTAATGCAAATATGGCTGCAGTGACCAAAACCTTAGATTATAACACCTAAGTCTCTTGGAATATCCAGAAAGCCTTCCCAAGAAGGATGGGTACAAACAAGCACAGACTGTGAAGATTACAATAAATACCAAAGTCTCCAATGCCCAGACATCAATGAACATTCACAAGCATTAAGACCATCCAGGTAAATATGACCTCACCAAAATCAACCAAATAAGGCAGCAATGACCAATAATGGCAGAGATATATGACCTTTCAGACAGAATTCCAAAATAGTTGTTTTAAGAAAACTCAACAAAATTCAAAATAACACAGAGAAGGAATTCAGAATCCTATCAGATACATTTAGCAAAGAGATTAAAATAATTAAAAAGAATCAAGTAGAAATTTGCAATTGAAGGCTGGACACAGTGGCTCACACCTGTAATCCCAGCACTTTCGGAGGCTGAGGTGGGTGGATCACTTGTGGTCAGGAGATCGAGACTAGCTTGGCCAACATGGTTAAACCCCACCACTACCAAAAATACAAAAATTAGCTGGGTGTGGTGGTGCATGTCTGTAATCCCAGCTACTTGGGAGGCTGAGGCATGAGAATTGCTTGAACCTGGGAGGCAGAGGTTGCAGTGAACCAAGATCACACCAATGAACTCCAACCTGGGGGACAGAGTGAGACTTTGTCTCAAAAACAAAACAAAACAAAAAAAAGCAATTTGCAGTTGACATGCTGAAGAATCCATCAGAGTCTCTCAGCAGATTTTTTTTTTGTTAAATTTTTAATTTTTGTGAGCATTTAGTAGGTGCATATATTTATGGGACACATGAGATATTTTGACGGGGCACTCAGTGTGTAATAATCACAGGGTAAAGGGGCATCCATCATTTCTGGCATTTATCCTTTGTGTCACAAACAATTTTATTTATTTATTTATTTATTTATTTATTTATTTATTTATTTAAGATGGAGTCTTGCTCTGTCGCCCAGGCTGGAGTGCAAGGGTGCGATCTCCACTCGCTGCAAGTTCTGCCTCCTGGGTTCATGCCATTCTCCTGTCTCAGCGTCCCAAGTAACTGGGAGTGCAGGCACCTGCAACAATGACCGGCTAATTTTTTGTGTGTGTTTTTTTTTTTTTTTTTTTTTTTTAGTAGAAACGGGGTTTCACCATGTTAGCCAGGATGGTCTCGATCTCCTGATCTCGTGATCCACCCGCCTCGGCCTCCCAAAGTGCTGGGATTACAGGTGTGAGCCACCACATTCGGACTTCTTTAGTTATTTTTAAATATACAATACATTATTATGGGTGTAGTCACCCTGTTGTGCTATCAAAATTGTAAATCTTAGTATCAAATACTATATCTTATTCATTCTATCTGATTATATTTTTGTATGCTTTAAGCATGCTCACTTCCCGCCACTCCCCACTATCCTTCCCAGTCTCTGTTAACCATGATCCTACACTCTATCTTCATGAGTTGAATTGTATTCATTTTTAACTCCCACAAATAACTGAGAACATTTATCAGCAGAATTGATTAAGCAGAAGAAAGAATTAGTGAGCTTAAAGACAGGCTATTTGAAAATACACAGTCAGAGGAGACCAAAAAAAAAAAAAGAATAAAAAAGATGAAGCGTTTCTACAATAGCTAGACAATATCTTCAAAAGGGCAAATCTAAGAGTTATTTCTCTTAAATAAAAGGTAAAGAGAGAGTAGAAAGTTTACTCAAAGGGTTAATATCAGAGAATGTCCCAAACCTAGAGAATGATATAAATATTCAAGTACGGGAAGGTTATACAACTCGAAGTAGATTGAACCCAAATAAGACTACCTCAAGATATTTAATGATCATACCCTTGAAAGTCAAGGATAAAGAAAGGATCCTAAAAGCGGCAAGAGAAAAGAAACAGGCTGGGCATGGTGGCTCACACCTGTAATCCTAGCATTTTGGGAGGCCAAGGTGGGTGGATCACTTGAGGTCAGAAGTTTGAGACCAGCCTGGCCAACATGGTGAAACCCTATCTGTACTAAAAATACAAAAATTAGCTGGGCGTGGTGGCACATTGCCTGTAATCCCAGCTACTTGGGAGGCTGAGGCAGGAAAATTGCTTGAACCCAGGAGGCAGAGGTTGCAGTGAGCCAAGAGCATGCCACTGCACTCCAGTCTGGGCAACAGAGTGAGACTCCATCTCAAAAAAAAAAAAAAAAAAGAAAGAAAAGAAAGAAAAGAAACAAATAACATACAATGAAGTACCAATACATCTGATAGCAGACTTTTCAGGGGAAACCTTGCAGGCCAGGAGACAGTCGAATGACATATTTAAAGTGATGAAGGAAAGAAAACTTGTATGCTGGAATAATATATCCAGTGAAAAGATCCTTCAAACATGAAGGAGAAATAAAGACTTTCCCAGACAAACAAAATATGAGAGACTTTATCACCACCAGACCTGTCTTACAAAAAATGCTAAAGGAGTTTTTTAATCTGAAAGGGAGATTAATGAGCCATAATAAATCATCTGAAGGTACAAAACTCACTGGTAAGTACATAGAAAAACACAGAATAGTATAACATATTGTGCATAGACTACTCACATCTTAAGTGGAAAAATATGAGTGTGCATATGAGTACATAAACTAATCATATCTTAAGTAGAAAGACCAAAAGATGAACCAATAAAAAATAATAACTACAACAACTCTTCAAGACATAGACAGTACAATAAGATATAAATAAAAACAACAAAAAATTAAAAAGTGGAGGGACAAAGTTAAAGTGTAGAGTTTTTATGAGTTTTCTCTTTGCTTGTTTGTTAGTTTGTTTATACAGTCAGTGTTATTAAAATAAAGGGCTATAAGACATTATTTGCAAGTCTCATGATACCCTCAGATGAAAAATATATAGCAAATCACAAAATATAAAAGCAAGAAATTAAAACATACCACCAGAGAAAATCACCTTCGCTAGTATGAAGATAGGAAGGAAGAAAGAAGGAAGAGAAGACCACTAAACAACCAGAAAACAAAGAACAAAATGGCAGGCATAAGTCCTTACTTATCAATAATAACATTGAATGAAAATCAACTAACCCCTCCAGTCAAAAGACTTAGAGTGGCTGAATGGATGAAAAAATAAGACTTAACAATCTGTTGCTTACAAGAGGAATACTTCACCTATAAAGATGCAGATAAACTTAAAGATTTTCTGTGCAAATGTAAACCAAAAAATAAGGAGGAATAGCTATGCTTATATTAGACAAAATAGATTTTAAGACAAAAACTATAAAAAGAGATGAAGAAAGTCATTGTATATGATAAAGGGGTCAGTTCAGCAAGAGGATATAACAATTTGAAATATATCTACACTCAACACTAGAGCACTCAGATATATAAAGCAAATTTCATTAGTGCTAAAGGAAGAGTTAGATCCCAATACAACAATAGCTGGAGATTTCAACACTCAATATTCAGCACTGGACAAATCTTTCAAACAAAAAAGTCAACAAAGAAACATTGCACCTAATCTGAATTATAGACCAAATGGACCTAATCGATATTTACAGAATATTTTCTTCCAACAAATGCAGAGTACACATTCTTCTCAGCATATCGATCATTCTCAAGAATACACCGTATGCTGGATCACAAAACAAGTCTTAAAACTTCAAAAATTGAAATTATATGAAGTGTCTTCTCTGACCACAATGGAATAAAACTGGAAATCAACAACAAGAGGAATTTTTGGAAACTATACAAACACATGGAAATTAAACAATAAGCTCCTGAATGATGAGTGGATCAATGAAAAGATTAAGACAGAAATTTAAAAATGTATTGAAACAAATGATAAAGAAAACACAACATATCACAATCTATGGGATACAGTGAAAGCAGTATGATGTGGAAGGTTTATAGCTATAAGTGCCTATATTAAAAAAGTAGAAACACTTTAAATAAGCAATCTAACAGTGCATCTTAAAGAACTAGAAAAGCGAAAGCAAATCAAAACCAAAGTTAATAGAAGAAAAAAAATAAAGATCAGAGTAGAAATAAATGAAACTGAAATGAAGAAAACAATACAAAAGATCAACAAAACAGAAAATGGTTTTTTGAAAAGATAAAATTGACAAACCTTTAACCAGACAAAGAAAAAAAGAGAGAAGACCAAAATAAATAAAATCAGAGATGATGAAAGAGACATTACAACCAACATCACAGAAATTCAAAGGATTATTAGAGGTTACTATGAGCAAGCATATGCCAATAAATTGGAAAACCTAGAAGAAATAGATGAATTCCCAGCCATTACAACTTCTTACAATTGATCTGTGAAGACATTCAAAACCTGAGCAGACCAATATGTAATGAGATTGAATCTATAATGAAAAAATTTGTCAGCAAAGAAAAGACCAGAACCCAGTGGCTTTATTATTGAATTTTATCCAACATTTAAAGAACTAATACCCATGCTACTCAAACTATTCCAAAAAATAGAGGTGGAGGTATTACTTCCAAACTCATTCTATGAGGCTGGTATTCCCTGATACCAAAACCAAACAAAGACACATCAAAAAAAGAAAACTACAGGCCAATATCCCTAATGAACATTGATACAAAAATCAAACACTAACAAACAAAATTCAACAACACATTAAAAAGACCATTCATCATGACCAATTGGTATATATTCCAGGAATGCAGGGGTGTTTCAACATACATAAATTAATCAATGTAATATACCATATCAACAGAATGAAAGACAAAAACCATATGATCATTTCAATTGATGCTGATAAAGCATTAGATAAAATTCAGCATCCTTTCATGAAAAAATCCTAAAAGAACTGGGTATAGGTAGAACATACCTCCACACAATAGTAGTCATATATGACAGACCCACAGCTAGTATCATACTGAATGGAGAAAATCTGAAAGTCTTTCCTCTAAGATCTGGAACATGACAAGAATGCCCACTTTCATCACTGTTATTCAACATAGTTCTGGAAGTCCTAGCTAGAGCAATCAAAAAAGAGAAAGAAATAAAGGGCATCCAAATTGGAAAAGAAGAAGTCAAATTATCCTTGTTTGCAGATGATATTTTCTTATATTTGGAAAAATCTAAAGACACCACCAAATAACTATTAGAACTGATAGACACATTCAGTAAAGTTGCAGGATACAAAATCAACATACAAACATCAGTAGGATTTCCATATGCCAACAGCGAACAATTTGAAAAGAAATTGAGACAGTAATCCTATTTAAAATAGCTACAAATAAAATTAAATACTTAGGAACTAAGTTAACCAAAAAAGTGAAAGATCTGTGCAATGAAAATATAAAACGCTGATGAAAGAAATTGAAGAGGCACAAAATATTGGAAAGATATTCCATGTTCATGGATTGGAAGAATCAGTATTGCTAAAAGGTACATACTACCCAAAGCAATCTATATATTCAATGCAATCCCTACAAAATACCTATGACACTCTTCACAGAAATAGAAAAAATAATCTAAAGTTTATATGGAACCACAAAAGACCCAGAATAGCCACAGTTATCCTGAACAAAAAGAACAAAACTAGAGGAATCACATTACTTGACTTCAAATTACTACAGGTATCATAACAAAAATGGCATGATACTGGCATAAAAACAGACATTTAGACCAATGGAACAGAACAGAGATTCCAGGAACAAATCCACACATTTACAGTGAATTTGTTTTCAACGAAGGTGCCAAGAACCTACACTGGGGAAAGGACAGTCTCTTTAAAAAATGGTGCTGGGAAAACTGAATATCCATATGCAGAAGAATAAAACTAGACTCCTATGTCTTGCCATATAGAAAAATTAAATCAAAATGGATTAAAGAGTTAAATCTAAGTCCTCTAATTATAAAACTACTGCAAGAAAACACTGAGGAAACTCTCCAGGACTTTGGATCTGGCAAGGATTTCTTGAGTAATACCACACAAGCCCAGGCAACCAAAGCAAAAATGGACAAATGGGATCACATCAAGTTAAAAATCTTCTGCACAGCAAAGGAAACACTCATCAAAGTGAAAAGGCAATGCACAGAATGGGAGAAAATATTTGCAAGCTATTTATCTGACAAGGGATTAATAACCAGTATATATAAGGAGCTCAAACAACTCTATAGGAAAAAATATAATAAATCAATCAAAAAATGGGCAAAAGATCAGAATAGACATTTCTCAAAAGAAGACATACAAAATGGCAAACAAGCATATGAAAAGGTACTCAACATCACTGATTATCAAAGAAATGCAAATCAAAATTTCATGAGATATCAGCCCAGTTAAAATGTTTTTTATCTAAAACACAAACAATAACAAATCCTGGTGAGGATGTGGAGAAAGGGGATCTTTGTACACTGTTTGTGGGAATGTAAATTAGTACAGTCACTATGAAGAACAGCTTGGAGTTTCCTTAAAAAACTAAAAATAGAGCTACCACAAGATCTAGCAATCACACTGTTAGGTATATGTCCAGAAGAAAGGAAAGAGATCTCTGCATTCCTATGTTGTTGTTGTTTTTTAAAATTTATTTCCAACTTTCATTTTAGATTCAGTGGGTACAGGTGCACATTTAGTACAGGGGTATATTTTGTGTTGTAGGGGTTTGGCGTCCAGATTTTTTTGTCACTCAGGTAATAATTATAGGAGTCAATAGGCAATTTTTCAATCCTCAGCCTCCTCCCACCCTCCCTGCTCAAGTAGGCCCTGGTGTCTATTGTTCCCTTCTTTTGTGTTCATGTGTACTCATTGTTTAGCTTCCACTTAGAAGTGAGAATATGCTATATTTAGTTTTCCATTCCTGGGTTAATTGACTAAGGATAATGGTTTTTGGCTCTGTCAGTGTTGCTGCAAAAGACATGATTTCATTCCTTTTTATGGCTAGGTGGTATTCCTTAAGGTATAGGTACCACATTTTCTTTATCCAATCCACTGTTGATGGGCATTTAGGTTGATTCCATGTCTTTGCTATTGCAAATAGTGCTACCATGAACATACATGTGCATTTATCCTTATGATAGAAAAATTTATATTTCTTTGGGTATGTACCCAGTAATGGGACTGCTGAGTTGAATAGTAGTTCTGTTTTAAGTTATTTGAGAAATCTCCAAAATGCTTTTCACAGTGGCTAAACTAATTTACATTCCCACCCCCAGTGTATAAGCATTCCCTTTTCATTTCAACCTTGCCAGCATCTGTTATTTTTTGACTTTTTAGGAATAGCCATTCTGAGTGGTGTGAGATAGTATCTCATTGTTGTTTTGAATTGCATTTGTCTAATGATTAATGATGCCAAGCATTTTTTCACATGCTTGTTGGCTGAGTGTATGACTTCTTTTGAGAAGTGTCTGTTTGTGTCTTTTGCCCATTTTTAAATAGGGTTGTTTGACTACAGTCAATAATAATTTATTGTACGTTTAAAAATACGTAAGAGTATAAGAATAATTGGATTCTTTGCAACACAAAGAAAGGGTAAGTGCTTGAGGTGGTGGATACACCATTTTCCCTGATGGGATTATTATGCATTGTGTGCCTGTATCAAAATATCTCATGTACCTCATCAATATTCACATCTACTATATACCCCCCAAAATTTAAAAAAGAAACACATACAATATACATATAAAGTACACATATATATCTTATATAACTTTGGGAGAAAAATAATACTTAAAAAATAATGTTTCTAAAAATTTTAAATTTCTAAAATTGTAAATATAAATGTTTGATATTTGAAAAATAAAGGTATTGAATTACATGAACTAATAATATATCATTATGACTCGAAGTGGGCAAAGGCTAGCAACCATAAAAGGAGAAAATAGAAAACAGCTTGTTAACTTTAGTTAAGGACAATTTTATACTTTTATTCAAACAATCCTATGTAGGGTTCAATGTCTTTCTTAGGAAGTTTTGGTTGAACAGTTTTGTCCTCCATACTATGCTATCATATTCCATAAAGTATTTCTGTTGAAGGAATTTTCAACTCTTTACTGAGTCAAAAGTTGAATGTCATACTCTCTTTCTTTAAAATTGATCCAAACCAGTTCTCTGTCATGAATTAAGATTAAAACTTTCAACACTCTATCCTATCTTTTGGTTAAATAAATGAATGGGTGATGAATAAATATAGGGTGATTGCCATGGCAAATCTTTAAAAAAATTATCTAATTATCAAAGTCAAATCAGATTTTTAAAAGTAAAAATGTCTTTTACATCTGTCAGACACAAAGTACATGTATATTGTTATTGTTCTCAACTAGCTAGAGATTAGATATTATATTATCTCAAATTTATTATAATAAATAAATGGAGAATTGCATTCATTTTAATTTATAAGCATTTTAGTGGGTTCAGTAGTGGTCCCCCCCAAAAGATGTGTCCATATCATAACACCAAGGATCTATGAATGTGAACTTACTTGAAAAAAGTGTCTTTACAGAAATAATTGAGCCTCTAACTGAGAACATCCTGGATTTTCTGGGTGGCTCCTCAGTCCAGTGACGAGTTCCTTATAGCAGAAGCGGAGACCCAGAGACCCAGAAGAGAAAGCTATGTGATGACAGAGGCAGAGCTTGGAGTCATGCAGCCACAAACCAAAGACCTCTTGGAGCCACCTGAAACTGGAAGAGGCAAGGAAGAGCTCTTTTCTAGAGGGAGTGCAGCCCTGGGCATATTGCCCTAGTAGCACCTTGATTTTGGACTTCTGGTCTCTAAAATTGTGACAGAATAAATTTCTGTTGCTTTCAGGTACTAAGTTTTTGGTAATAAGTTGCAGCAGAAACTTCAGAAACTAATATATATATCAAATAGGCGGAGGACCAGTATGCCAAAGAAAGCAAATGATTTGTTGGCTCTTCATGCTGAGTAGGGAGGAAGAAAACAAGCTATCCGGTATGTTCATCTCCAATGCTCTCCTCTAAAAGGAGATAAGTCTCTACCAGTCTCTACTATCAAGATATAAAATCTTTAATTGTTAATTTTTTATTGAGATATAACATCTATCATATAAAGTACCAAAATCTCAGGTGATAATTTTTACATATATATTTATGTATTAATATGTTCAAGTTTCTACACACACATACAATTGTGTAACGGTAACCACCACTCAGATGGACACAGAACATTTCCAGCATAAAAGAAAGTTCCCTAGAGTCCATATCCTGTCAAAACCTACCTATCCACAATAGTCTCTGAAAACAAATACTTCGATTTTAATACAAAAATTAGCCAGGTGTAATGATGCATGCCCCTAGTCCCAGCTACTTGGGAGACTGAGGTGGGAGGATTGCTTGAGCCCAGGAGGTAGAGGCTACAGTGAGCTGTGATCACATCACTGCACTCCAGCCTAGGTGACACAGTATTTGTGACAGGGTCACCTGTCTCAAAAACAAAACAAAACAAAACAAAAACTCATTCTATTATTAGCAGAAATGGGATCATACAGTTTGTATTTCTTTGTGTCATTATTTGTCCGTAATGTGTTATTTGTCTGTATATGCTCATTATTATGTCTGTAAAAATCATCCATGTTAATTGTATTAATAGGTCTTTTTCTGTTTAATTAGGGAGGTGAATATTCCACAAAATATTTACTCTACTCTTAACAAACAGTTGGGTTGTTTCTAGTTTTAAGCAATTGTAAAAAAATTGCTAAGAATATTCTGGTCTTATATCTTAGTGGACATATGTGTTTATTTTTCTTGGGTATATATGTAAGAGTGAAATTATTTGGCCATAGGGTAGGCATATATTTAGTTTTTATAGTACTATTAAGAACTGTTCCAGAATTATTGTATCAATTCACACTTCCATCAACATTGTATGAGAGTTCCAGTTGCTCCACATTCTTGCTGACACTTACAATTGTTTGCCATTTAAATTTTAGCCACTGGTGGGTGTTTAGTGGTATCTTATTTTGTGTTTTAATTTGCACTTCTTTATTGAATAATTATGTTGCGCATCTTCCCTTATGCTTGGGCTATTTTAATAACCTCTTTTATCAAATTCCTGTTTGAGCCTTTTGCCCATGAAACAATTTTTTTTGTCCTTTATATTATTGAAAATTCCTGTCTGCTTTAGTGAATCAAGGACATAAATAGTCAGTCTTTCATGGGTAGAATTTAATTTTTCTGTGCATTGGTCTATTCCCAGAGAGCTTTATATCTTGTTTAATTGTGCTCACCTTTTTATACATCATGGATTTTGACTCTGGTTCTTTAGTTTTTCCATTTCATTTTAGTCACCAAAATGCTTAAAACTAGAGATCAACTTTCTTAGCTGCAAAAGCTTCTAGCCTTTCAAGAAGTTCATACTTTATGAAATTGCACATTAAGCATTTATTTTTCAGACCATTTTTGAACATTACTCCTAAATTAATAAAGTATTCTGATACTGCTTTAGTATTGATTAGAGTAAAAAGGGTTTGAAATATAGCTGTTCTTTATGCATAAAATACCCAGCTAGGACCAGTACTGCCAGAGAAAAACATCGTATTGAATGGCCATTTCCCTACCTAAAAGATGTCTCAATCTGAATTTATTTGGCTACACTAAAGAATGCAGTATATTTAGTTTTCCCTTTGCATAATGTGTTTGTGCTATAGATAATATTTTAAATTGAAAAATTTGTTTTAAATTATTTTTACAATGAAGACTGTTTTCAGCTCTTTTTATATTGTGCATAGTTTTTTTATGTAATCTACTAGCACGTGATTTTTGTAGACTCTTTAATGACTGGATATCTTCCTCCAATTTTTGAAGCACAAAACCAGTGTATTTTACTTGTACACTGTTTTAAAATCTATTAAAATTGTCATTTGACTTTTTTTCTGTTAAAATATACTTTCTGAATACAAAGCTATTATTACATTGTCGGGTATCAGAATGCATAATCCTTTGGATGAGTATATAAGTTATACATTTCTGCGGATTGATCAATTAAATATTAATTTATAGTAATATAATAACTGTAATATTATTATAGTGATGGTATTGTTAATAATAGTAATTGATGAGAGAATAAAAGATTTATATCTTTTATTGTTAAAGTTGGACACCCAAAATTAATGTTAGACAGCTGCCCTACCCTGCTGCAACTGCTCACAATTTCCATTCTTCATCCAGTGGGATTTTGTAAACTCCATAGAGACTCTTCCATATTTTTTTCTACTTTTAAGTTGTTGTTTATTTATTTCCTTAACACATCATATATGTTATTAGAGAATAAAGCAATCGTAAGTAATTAAGAGAATAAACTGTTTCTTGGTTGTTAGAATAGCATGGTATGTATTTATATTCTGGGGCCAAGAGACTCATCTCCTATTTAAAATAATGTGAACATTCAGTATTATGTATTATAGAAAAATAAATTCCTGAGGAATAAATAATTTGCTTTTAATATTAAAAAGCTTTATCTTCCTAATTTAAAAAGTTGATACTAAAAAGCCAGAACTCAGATTTTTCCCCTTCTAGCTTTTTTTTGGTGTTTTTTTGTTGTTTTAATGGGGAGAAAGAGAGAAATTGCCTAATACTGATTTAAGCATATGGCCTTATCTTAGGAGCAGTCCCAAGGTTTTGACAAAAAATATAAAACATTAAAAATAGGACTTTATGTGCTACTTTTTTGGGCTTGGCTGGAGGACAGGACAAATACACAGTGGTTTTATGAGCCCCCCTGGTGTATAATATTTATCTTATTTGCTCTTCATTTATATTTAGTGCATGTTGTAAAACTGTGTAAGGCTATGAAGTAACTTTAGAAGTTATAATGGGCAACAGCTCTTAATGGAGACTTTTTTAAAAATTTTTTTTACAGATTCACTTTGAAGAGTATTAAAGACACATTCAGCTGAATAAAGCAGACTCTATGTATCATAGGCTTAATTCATACACATAATAAAATCTTTCCATGTGCTTGCAGAAATAACACAAAGATCAATAACCGGAAGGAAGCCAGAGGGATGAAAATGCATGGTAGATGAAGATTGTTTTGCACAAGACAAGAGAAAGAATATTTAAAGCTTGCTGACAGATTAATATGGTCTGCTTTACATTTTGTCTGCTATATTACAAAATAGTTGCATCTATTCTCAGAATTTTAATCAAAGCCACTGAAGGAGAAAAGTGGGCATTTAGAAAAATGAACCTACTGTTTGGCTAAGGATCTTCAGCAAAGTAGTACATTCTCAATAGCATGTTATTGTTCTTTATTTCACAAAGACCTCATCTTCAAGTTTTGTTGGGCAACTAGTTGTGTAGCCTGTGAAGTTCTGATAAATAATGATGGTACATGATGATACCAATTTCTTTAATTCTTGCCTTTAAAAGATGTTGCAACATAAAACAATACAATAACTGGTTCTTGATATATTTGGCATTTAAAAAATACACACTTAGTGGAAATCACTCTAGACATTTAAAAGTAACGTTGACCTTATGAATATTTGCATATGAAAAGTGAAAAGGATCATCTTAAGTGCAATAGTGCCCCACTGATAGCATGAGTTAGGACAGTTGGTCTGGATGGCCTTGTGAGTATCTCCTGCCTTCATCACCCCTCCGCCTGTTCTTTCCAAAGCTTTGCAAGAGATATCAAGTGATATGAGAAAATATTTGCAAGATAAGGCAGAATCTTTGGTCAAGGACATGGAGATTGGGCAGGCTGAGTTTAGCAACTCAACTTTAGTGATCAATGGCAAATAACACCAGGCCTCTCCATGTTAAGAAGTGATTGTGAATTTGAGATGCCAGAGAGCTCATGCTTGGTTAAAGGAGCAACTATTGCTCAATTCCAATGTATGATTTTCAATCAATTTCCAAGAATTTCCTTGTGTTTAGGTTCTAAACAGTCTACTGTTAAAACCATGGGTACACATTGGATGTTATGGTAATACAAAGGAAATGGTTAGACAGTACACCCATTTATGGAAGTTCCTGTGGTCCACCTACAAAACACAAGTTGACAATCACAGTGGCTGCTGTCGTCAATCCTGGGCTGTTGTGTGCTGCAGTATTTTCACCCTGGCCATTCAACACAGTTCATGGACATCATGTCTTTCCACTGATACTTTTTTAAAGATAGTTTTTATATAACCAAATCCTTATTCCGTTTACAATGAGGTGCTATAAATGAACGACCTGAAATTATATGTTTGTCTGTTATCTTTCACTATTTCTACTTCACATTAATTTTTAGCTATAAAATTGATAAACTGATGCTTAGTAATATCTCTTTCCTTCTTTTACTCTTTGGTTTTCAAATTTTATTTCAATGTCAGAGAATTTCCTTTACTAGGAACAATGTATTACAACACATTTAAAAATAAACTACTTAAATTTGGATGCCAATAATAACAATACAACTCAATGGAACTTGAGTTGTTAAACTCAGCCTTCCTGCAGTTTGATAATTGTATTTCAGAGCTACCTCACCATGAATTCCTTGCAAATTTTTTCCCTGTAGACAAAATTAAAACTGAATTCAGGAAGTTCCAGGGGGCTTTGTACTTGTTGTTAATAATGTTATTGCTTTATTGATCAACCGTGTGGGTAGAATAGGCATAATTTTTAGCACACTTAACCTATTGTCAAAGTCAAGATCCTAAAGCCTTCCAGCAACATCATAAACTTGGTTTTAAAATATCCCTGTTGAAAACATTCATTGAAAGAGCACCTACTGAGAGTCAGGTAACAGGAAGAGTTATAAAGATGTATAATATGCATTCTCCACCTTCACAGTCTAGTGAAGGTGATGGTGGATACAATTTAAATGCAGTCAGAAAATAAAGATCATGTAATATAGCATATTTCATACATTAATAAATGATTTTATACTTTGAACAAACTCATTTCAATATTTATTTTAGTTTCTAACTATGTAACAATTTCAAACAACTGAGTATTTTCTCTTAACACTGAAATTTCTAATGTCTTATGTACTGTCAATGTGAAATTCATAATACTGACTCCACTTATCCCCCGTGCTGGAATGCTTATATATTGAATAGTGTTTGAATTTGACAGTTACATTGGTAATCGTCTTGAGTCCAAGGAAAGCATAGAAACATTTTTAAAAATGTAAGATAAAAAAATTTAGGAGATAAATTTGATCATTTCTTATGTTTTTACAGTCATTGTCTTTCACTGGCTCTGAAGTGAATAGCAACAAACATCCTTTACTCCTGGTCTTGATACTAGTTCTGACTAGGATGGGGAGGAAATTGGGAGTTTTTTTAATAGTTTCTCTAGGAAGCAGAATGTAATTATAACAGGTACTGTCCTGGCAATCTTTGTACTTGAGAAACCTGTGCATACCTGTGTTGAAGTAGCCCAGATCATGGGGTTGGTTTTGTGCCACCCCCATGTGGCTTTGTGCCACTCTGTCTTTGGCACTCCAGTGTCCTGTAGTGCCAGAAACCCAATCCTGAATTCCAATCTGTGGGACCAAGACCCTGATATTTTCCTAATGGTGCATATCTTCCTTCCCATATGACCGGCAACCTGTTACCCCTCTCTGAGCATCATCAGGAACCTGACTTGTCATGTATCCTCCTCTTTGGCCCATCCCATCTCTTTTTCTTCTTTTTCTTTTTCGAGACAGAGTCTTACTCTGTTGCCCAAGCTGGAGTGCAGTGGTATGATCATGGCTCTCTGCAACCTTCACATCCCAGGTTCAAAGGATCCTTCCACCTCAGCCTCTCGAGTAGCTGGGACTACAGGTGTGTACCACCACACCTGGCTAATTTTTGTATTTTTTTGTAGAGCTGGGGTTTCATCATGTTGCCCAGGCTGTTCTTGAACTTGATCAGCCTGCCTTGGCCTCCCAGAGCATCTCATCTTTTGGACTGGACCTTCTTGAGTAGTTGGACCTATGTGAACCAGGCTGACTCCCCTGTCTGACTTCGAAAAAAAAATACGTTAATTTTTTGGCTACTCCTACAAAAGGGTTGAGTATCCAGTACTCTTTAATGTGGAATTCTCCTCCTTTCTCTGGGTGATAGTGAGACCATCGTGTTCTGTGTTGTAACCTGTCTGAGACTCAATAATATTTGCATAAAAGTCCACAGTATTTTAGAGCTTTTTAGAACAGAATTAGAACCCTGGAACTACCAGTTGAGTGGATCTCCCAGGATATCATGCAGTCTCACTGCCACAGGACTGCGTTAAGGAAATGAGCAAAATTGCAAGGTCAAAATCATTTGGCAAGGAATTCTTTTCCTTTGCTTACATCTAATTGGTCTCTAGCCATGAGATATGCTCATATAGAATTAACTTCAGATTTTAAAAATATGGGAAATGTGAGTTCTGGTTTTAATTGCTTCCTTGGCAATTAAACGTCTCTACTGGGAAAATATAAAGTTAAATACATAGTTACTGTAGGTATCATCATTTTGGAACTTGACAATATTGTGCACACTGAAGTGATCACAGTTGAACTCACATCTCTTATTTGCGTTTCGGTACCTTTTCACACAACTTTTCGTCTCGTAAAAAGGTGGTCGTTGAAAATTTTGAAGCATGACTTGAAAGCTTTACAAATTATTGTTATGACTTTGAGAAGAAAAAAAAGTGGAAAATATTTTAAAATTAGGAAACCCATGGCTTTAAATTAAAATTTTGGGATTCTCATCCTTATAGCACTGCTCTTCACTAATCTAAATACCTATAATAATACTGGGTTTAAATGTGAGCCCTTCTCTGGCGCACAGGGGGAATTGATTAGAATGATTAACTAGAGGCATTTTCCTTGGATTTCATTCTTGGCTCCAACATAGATTTTATTGGATCCTCTTCCTAAGCCACCATCCGTTGTGTTAGAAACATATATCACTCATTGTAGCTAGGCAGCTGTGAAATGAAGCATAGGATCAACTCTGTTTTCACTCTGTTGAGGAAAAAAAATCATTTTTAAACCTCTTATTTCACATTCTTATAACTTTTGGGGAAAAACATTCTACCCCCCTTGGAAGTTATAGTTTCTCAGTGTCATTTTCAGACCTGGGTGATCCCCTCTTCTGACACACATATAATTATGTTCCACATTCTGAGGATTTATTGAGTGTATTGCCAACTGGTCTTTAAAATACATTCTTCAAATCCTGCTTTTGCTTGAATAATGTCATCTCTATCTTCAGCATATATGAATAACTGGAATATTAAAATAAATTTGCCTAAGAAGTAAGTTATGTTTAAAAGCTATTTGATGCTATGTATATGATATTACCTGGTGATGTGGTTTGGCTCTGTGTCCCCACCAAAATCTCATCTTGTAGCTCCCAAAATTCCCACCTTTTGTGGGAGGAACCTGGTGGGAGATGATTGAATTATGGGGACAGATCTTTCCCATGCTGTTCTCATGATAGTGAATGGGTCTTATGAAATCTGCTGGTTTTAAAAGTGGAGTTGCCCTGCACAAGCTCTTTTTTTGCCAACTGCCATCCATGTAAGATGTGACTTGCTCCTCCTTGCCTTCTGCCTTGATTGTGAAGCCTTCCCAGCCATGTGGAACTGTAAGTCCAATAATCCTCTTTCTTTTGTAAATTGCCCAGTCTTAGGTATGTCTTTATCGGCAGTGTGAAAATGGAGTAATACATCTGGCATTTTAAAAAAGTACTATATTTATTGCATATAAGTGAAAATTTATAAAACTAACTATATTAGTAAGGATAGAATAGGTTAGGCTTCTATGGAAAATTGGCCCTGGAATCTGGTTTAAGACATACAATGAAGGTTAAAGACAAAAACAGATTTATGTAATGATCATATAAATTCTGTTAAGGCTCAGGGAGCTTTTCAGAGTAGTTTCTGTCTCTGTGTGATGACCTCTTTCTCCGTGATGAGAGGTGAGGTCACTTGCTTCATGTGGTATTTCCATTTCAACACATGGTTTCTACAGTTGCCTGTTATAGAGAAGATAGGTCCTTGAATGTCTCAGCCTGGAGCTGACCTGAATTTCTTCTACTTAGTTTTCACTGCCTAGAACCAGGTTTCTCAACTATGGCTGGGGTGAATAATTGGTTTTGGGGGACTCTCCTTGCACTGCAGGATGCATGCCAGCATCCCTGGTGTCTATACACCAGATACCAGAGGTATCCCCTCTGGCTGTGATAACCAAAGATATCTCTAGAGGTTGGGGTGAGGGCAGCAGTGAATGGAAAAATTGCTTTTGGTTGAAAACCGCTGAACCAGAGGTAGTCATTTAGTTCTAACTGCAAGGTTGTTGGGAAGAATGGTCTTCTTGTGTTTACAGGAAGGTGAGGAAAATCAGACATGGATATGCACTGGTAGACTGCAACATATTAGCTAACGGAAATACAGACTTTTCATCATTTCACTATGTATCTAAACATATGAAAAATGTTACTGTGTTTCAATTTTAACATAAAACAAAACCAATAATACTGCATGTCCAAAGTAAATTTAACAACTCTCAGCAATGAACTAAATTTTATTAAATTGTAGAAAGAAACATTTGTAGTAAAAATACATTAAAGGAAACATTTAAAGAAGTTGAAATAATAATTATTGTATTTGACTATAGGAGGCTTAGGAAAAACACCAGCAAATAATGTAAATATGAGCATTAGAAGGAACAAACTAGTGTGACTATGAAAACTTGTTTAGCATCTCTGAACATATGTTTAATATTGAATATAATTTGTTATTAGCCATTAAAACAACCTCTTCTGGGATAGCCTAGTTCAGTGTATACTTGTTTACACATGTTGACCTTGGTAATATGCTTTGTAAATATGTTGTCAAGTTGTATTTATTAGTCATGGACTAAAGAATATATATTAGTCACAGGATAATTAGAATGCTTTCAGTTATAAGGCTAGAAACCTAGTGGAACCATCTTCTGGCAGACACACACACACAGAGAGAGAGAGAGAGAGAGAGAGAGAGAGAAAGACAGAGAGAAAGGAATTTTTCAGAAAGAGTTTTTGTTTTACAATAACAAAGCTTTGTTTATTGTTGACGTTACATTTTGGCTATAGCCCTCCTCCACATATCTTCTCATTCTGGGGCACAGTTTGAAGGAGCAGCCCCTGTCTCAGACTTGTGGAAGAGGAAAAAAATAATCATAGAACAAGCTGATGGATCTTATGGTCTCTACTTGGGCATATCATATATTCCTTCTGCCCATATTCTATCAATTAAAGCAAACCGTATGGCCACGCATGCTGTCTATCAATGGGTGAGAGAAGTATCTCCTTCCACAGGGAGGTGCTGCCAGTGACATGACCATAGGAGGGATATAGGTCCTCTTACAGAGAGGACAAGAGATCATTGTGAACAATAATATCATCCATTACAGATGTTGAGATGGCTCACTGAAGATAGGGACAGAACTAGAACTGGGCACAATTGCAGTCATCTCTGCTTCTCTTTGTTTTAGCCACATTCTTTCCAGCTATGAAGAGGAAGTCAACAGCAGTCCTAGATTTATACTTCCCCAATTAGCAAAATAAATAAATAAATAAAATTAAACTAAAATGAAATGACTTCTCTTTGCTTTACAATAACATGACTGACTGGCCATTCCCATGTGTCTAAAAGTAGGGTCGCTAAAAGTAGAGCAATGAGATTTCATCTGGTCCATAGTCATCTGGTCCATTGTCTGGATGAGAAATATTTCCCTAAAGGAGAATATCTCCCTAAAGGAGGGCAAGCAGCATAACCTGCTGCTTATGAAGAAGGTTCTTGCTTCTCCTTCTACTTCCACCATGACTGTAAGTTTCCTGAGGCCTCCCAGGCATGCAGAACTTTCTGGAGGCTGAAAAGTTCAATATCAATCAAGATCTTGCAGATTCAGTTCCTTGCTGAAGGCCTTCTTCCTGGCTTGCAGATGAGTGCCTTCTCACTGTGTCCTCACGTTCTGGTGAGAGAGAACTCTGCTTCCTCTTTTTCTTATAAGAACACCAATCCTATTCGATTAGGGCCTCGTCCTTATGACCTTATTTAATCTTACCTCCTTAGTTCATTTGTCTTACTGTAATACAATACCATAGGTAATTAAAAAAAAAAAAAAGGTACTGGGAAGTCCAGAAGCTGTGTAAAGGGGTGACTTCACCAAAACGCAGTAGGACAAGGTATAAACAGACAATATAAAAAGGTGAGTTTTTTCATCTTTCTTTAAGTTTGTGCTTTCCTATTTCCATAGTTATACAAAAAGTTTTGTCATAATCAAAGGGTAAAAGTTGCAGAACTCAAAAATCAATTATGGGGAAAAATGGTTTCCCACGTGTTACTTGTAAACCTACGAATAGGGATCCAGAACAGTAACACCTTGTTACTGCATTAAAGCAGTAATATTGTTAACTTGGCAAAGAAGAGAACTTTAAGTTGCTTTATTCTTGCTTCCAATTACTATTGATTTTTTTTCAAAAACTTCTGATGTATTGAGATTTTTTAATGTAGACAGTTGAAAAAAGATCAGTGAACCAACAATTATATATTGTAGCCATTTGTAGGTATGTCAGAGATAGAAAGAAGCTCAAATTATAATAATTGACTTCCTACAGCACATTTGGTAATGTCTGGAGGTATTTTGGGTTTTTAGAATCAGAAGGGAGAATGCGATTGGTATCTAGTGGGTAGTCTTATAGATGCACATCCTACATTACACAGGATGGCCCCTCATAACAAAGAATGGTCTGTCCCAAAAATGTCAATAGTAGTATCCAGGTTGAGAAATCCTGCATTAGGGAGTTCTGTTGAGATCAGGAAGCTCTGGACTAGGGTAAAATGAAAATTAAAAAGGATATAGATACCAGAAATGAACCCACGGGGGTGTGTGCCTGATTGGGTAGAGCCCATAAAAGGCTTGTCCTGAAATTTTTCCATCATCATCTTTTTTTGCATTTAAATTTCAGTCCATAATTGGCCAAGCTTTCTTTAATTGAATGAATCCTAAGAACACTATTAGAATTAGAAGGAATCTTAGAGGTAATCTAGATCTTGGGCAAGGAAAAGTCAAAATGTCTTCAATGGCCAGACTAGTGACCAAATATGTGATATGGTGACGTTAAAGAGAGGATCTGTCAACTGAGAGGGCCTAAAATAAACAATATTCTGGCAGCAGTAAACATGCCTGCTACTCAGATCTTGATTTCCAGTCCTATTTTCCAATAAAAGGAACAAGGGCTCTTGGAGAAATGCCTGATTCTAGGACTGGGGCAGAACATATGAAATAAATATCAGTCTGGAGCATCTTAAGGTGCTAGAAGTAAAAAAGTCCTTAACAAACAAACCAATCTACATTGATAGGGTATGTCAAAGGAGAACAAGAGCCAACAGAAAGAGCTGCAAATAGCACTACAATAATTTGAGCACTAAAATAAAGAAGTATTGGATTATAACCCATGGATAAAATAAATATCCATGAGTCTACACTGATATAAATAAGTGATTTTATAAATTAATAAATAGGGGAGAAGAGACAACTCTCCCATGCAGAAGAATTTCAAATATAACTCCCCACATCTTATGTGTGAGCTGCACAGAGTTATTTCTTTCTAATGTGTATGGTGTGGAAAGATGAGGGAGAAAGTAACTTTACAGTGGAAAATCCTGACTACATTAGCCAGAAGATCAAGGTCAGCATCAAAAGTCATAAATCGTGTGGATAGCATGTACCCTTGATATGATGTGATGAAACTGTTACTTCCTCTGCATACCCCTCAACTCTAGTCTACTTATGGGAAAAACATCAGATAAATTCCAATACATGAGCATCCTACAAAATACTTTGTCAATACTACTCAAAACTGTCAAGGTCATTAAAAAACAAGGAAAAGTCTGGGAAACTGGCACAGCTCTGAGGAGCTGAAGGAGACCTGATGACTAAATGTAATGGGGTATCATGGATAAGATCCTGGAACAGAGAAAGGATATTAGGTAACAAATGGTGAAATCCAAATAAACTATAAACTTCAGTTAATAATAATGTATCAATACTAGGTTATTACTTGTAACCAATGTACAAAGCTACTTGTATTAGTCTGTTTTCATGCTGCTGATAAAGACTTAACAGAGACTGGGCAATTTACAAAAGAAAGAGGTTTAATTGAATTAAAGTTCCACGTGGCTAAGGAAGCCTCACAATCATGGTGGAAGGCAAGGAGGAGCAAGTCACATCTTACATGGATGGCAGCAGGCAAAGAGACAATGGGGAAGATGCAAAAGCCGAAACCCCTGATAAAACCATCGGATCTTCTGAGACTTACTTACTACCATGAGAACAGTATGGGGGTAACTGTCCCCATAATTTAATTATCTCCCACTTAGTTACTCCTACAACCTGTGGGATTTATGGGAGTACAATTCAAGATGGGGTTTGGATAGGGACACAGAGCCAAACCATATCACCACTATAAGATGATAATCATAGGGGAAACTGTGTGCAGGGGATATATGGGAACTCTGTCCTATTTGATAATTTTTTCTTTAAAACTATTCAAATGTCATCTATTAATTAAAACCAATTAAAGGGAGGGGTAAGACCTAAGAGATCCTAGAAAATGAATGCCCTGACTGTTTAACATTTTGCAGGTTGATTAAAAACAATGGAATTGACTTGCAATGAAAGTCAGTCCATAGATGCCCAATTTGTAATCTCTAATCTAGTCAACCTCCTTTATTTTGCAGATGATAGGACAAGAGCCTCATCATTAGTAAAGGGTTTACAGAAGTTGCACAATGATCAATTGCAAAAATCAGAAACCTGGAAGCCAACTGAACTTCCTGGGCAGCACTCTTTTCTCTAAGTAGCCTCTGCTGTGGGTGTGCTGCTTTGCAAGAAAAGGGTGGCAGTTATTAGTGACCAGTTACTTTTTGATCTTCGTGTTTAGATATGTGTGACTAGACTGACACTGAAGCTTATTATACAAAACAAAAATAAGAAAACAGAATTTACAGCAAAGTTCTTAGAAGAGCAATTTTAACAATTGTCAAATATTTTTAAGAAACAAAGGAATAGTACCTCTATAACTTGTCATGAATTTTGCAGCAGCTAAAATTGGTGGAGCAGTAAGCTTATGTTTTTTTGTTTTGTTTTGTTTTGTTTTTCACAATGGTGATGAGATTAGGATAAGTGAGAATTCTGGGGATTTAAAAAAATCTGGTGTTGTTTGAATAATACAAGATAAACTATTTAAGTAGGAGTCATAAAATGCAGACTAATTCCTAACTTAGCCGAGCTATCACCTTCATGACTTTGGATATGAGCAGAGCCTAAGAAGTGAGAAAAATGATGCCAATTTAAATATTCTTATCTTGAATACCCTTATGTGGTTGAATACTCATATTATTAATGCATTTTAGATGAATTGATATTCTTATAAATGTGCAATGAGTATAGAATATAAACATAAAATATGTTCTTTAGTGTTATTCATCTTTTAACAGGGGAATATTGTATATTAATCATCAGTTTGAAAATTTACTCTTTTAGTTTGAAAAATTGGTTCTAGTTTTATAGATTTTTTTCCAAAGTTAATTATTTATTTCTTTTTAATGGCACAGTTAATGGAAAGAAAATGTGGTATTTTTTTTTTTTTAATCATCAAATCAAACACTTGGAATTTCCCAGACCGGTCTAAGTTCCCATTTTCTTTCTCTTGTTTTAAAATGGG
Source organism: Pan paniscus (assembly GCF_029289425.2). NCBI lineage: Eukaryota > Metazoa > Chordata > Mammalia > Primates > Hominidae > Pan > Pan paniscus. The sequence goes on from NC_073271.2 coordinate 22,546,262, forward strand.
TAGTAGTTTTAAGAACACTTGTTACAGATTACCTCACTTAATCCTTAATACAATCCTCAGAGGAGGAACCATTATTTTCCTGCTTTAAATATGTGGACACTGAAGGTGACAGTGAGTGAATTGCTGTCTGACTCCAAGTAAGATCGTGTATTTACCCTCTATGTTCTATTGGCATGTACAACAGATGTTTACAAAAATTAAAAGCTGATTACATCATATCTACTTCAAACCCTGCAACAACTCCCCAGTCCTATTAGGAGCAGGACTCAAGGAAGTCTTCTGTGAACTCCCTGGTGCCCATCAACAGGCCCAAGAGGAGCCTGGATGGCCTTGATTTATGGCCTTGCTGTTCTTTGTACTTTATAGAATTGGTCATGCTTTCAATTACGTATTTGATTATTTGTATAATATCTTTTATCACATAGTCTGTAAATTCTCTCAGGACAAGACCACATAATTCATTGTTGCCTCCCTGGTACCTAGAACACTCTCTGGGACACAGTAGACCATGAAGAATAGTCACTGAATGAATGAATGGGAAAGGGTAATTTATTTACATATGACAATATAGCATTTAAATGGCATAGTTTAGACCCTTACCCTGCCTGTAGTCCATGCAAGATACTGACATAGTAAGTTACCTTGTTACTTTAGTAATAAATGTCCTTGGATAGAGCTCTGGATAGATTGTTCTAAACTGAAGTCTATTCTTCAGTCAACGACATGATAGTGGAGTGTATGTATATCAAAGTTTATTGACTATTAAATTATGGCAATTTGAAATGTGTATTTACTTTCTTAGAAATTCTGTTTGCCTTATTTTGTAAAAATAGAGTGGAGTTGATGGTAATAAGAGGAATAAAAACTGATCATGTCTGCTAGTTGTGTGCAGGGGATGGGGAGAGGAAATTCAGAAAGAATTAATCTCCTTCCTTGGTAAAGTACATGTAGCAGGGTTGAATAGTTGTATAGTATAGTCTCCAAAATTCATGTCTATGTATAACCTCAGAATGTGAACTTATTTAGGAATAGCATCTTTGTTGATGTAACAATTAAGATGAGGTCATATCAGATTGGCCATAATTCCAATGACTGGTGTCCTTATAAGGAGAGGTCAGAACACAGAGACACACACAGGGAAGATGGCCATGTGATGATGGAGGCAGAGATTGAAGTGATGCAGCCATCTAGCCAAGAAACAACAAGGACTGCCAGTGGCCACTGAAGGCTAGGAGAGAGGAAGAGAATAGATTCTTCAGAAGGGATCAGCCCTTCTGACACCTTGACTTTGGATGTCTAACCTCTAGAAGTGTGAGAGAATAAATTTCTGTTTTATAGCATCCAGTTTATGATGGCTTAAACATCATAAATTTGTTATGGCAGCCCTAATTCCAAGGATTCTCTACTAGGAGGCTAATGTAGTATGTTTGATCTCACATAATTTAGAAACGTCATTAGCTATAGCCTGAGTAGAAGGCCCCCACATCCCAGCCACAGGACCTGATGCCCACTCCTCTCTTGCTTCACCACACTGCACGCTCTCATTGCATCCCCACCTGAAACGAGAGTTCTCCTTTCCCATCTGCAGAACCAGCCAACGATGGGCAGGGATAGCCATGGACCTTCTGCACAAGTTCAAGGCTGCAGAATCTGCACGATATGAACAAGGGACCCAGGTGATTGAATTTCACTATTTATCAGAGAATGGTGAAGTTTTTCAGGGAAAGGGACAGGATGTAAAGAGGTTTAAGAGAGAGGACTTCAAGGAGTGAGTGGGAGGACAGTCAGGGGACAGAGCGTTCTTCAAAGGTATCCTATCAGGGCCTACACTAGAAGACTTACTAATGTTTTGGCACATGGGTATGATATCATATACCCACCCTCCCCTTAACAGTTTTGGAACGAATCCTTGAAATTAAAACCTCTTATATGGTTGGCACACGGTTGGGGAAAGGCAGATGAGGGGTATTCTGTACAGGCAGGGGGTTAACCATTCCTGGCAGCTATCCAGTGGGAAATAGCAATTCTTCAGGTTTAAACAATGGTAGATTTGCATTTCTCTGATGGCCAGTGATGGTGAGCATTTTTTCATGTGTTTTTTGGCTGCATAAATGTCTTCTTTTGAGAAGTGTCTGTTCATATCCTTTGCCCACTTTTTGATGGGGTTGTTTGTTTTTTTCTTGTAAATTTGTTTGAGTTTATTGTGGATTCTGGATATTAGCCCTTTGTCAGATGAGCAGGTTGTGAAAATTTTCTCCCATTTTGTAGGTTGCCTGTTCACTCTGATGGTAGTTTCTTTTGCTGTGCAGAAGCTCTTTAGTTTAATTAGATCCCATTTGTCAATTTTGGCTTTTGTTGCCATTGCTTTTGGTGTTTTAGACATGAAGTCCTTGCCCATGCCTATGTCCTGAATGGTAAAGCCTAGGTTTTCTTCTATGGTTTTTATGGTTTTAGGTCTAACGTTTAAGTCTTTAATCCATCTTGAATTGATTTTTGTATAAGGTGTAAGGAAGGGATCCAGTTTCAGCTTTCTACATATGGCTAGCCAGTTTTCCCAGCACCAGTTATTAAATAGGGAATCCTTTCCCCATTGCTTGTTTTTCTCAGGTTTGTCAAAGATCAGATAGTTGTAGATATGCGGCATTATTTCTGAGGGCTCTGTTCTGTTCCATTGATCTATATCTCTGTTTCGGTACCAGTACCATGCTGTTTTGGTTACTGTAGACTTGTAGTATAGTTTGAAGTCAGGTAGTGTGATGCCTCCAGCTTTGTGGCACATATACACTATGGAATACTATGCAGCCATAAAAAATGATGAGTTCACGTCCTTTGTAGGGACATGGATGAAATTGGAAATCATCATTCTCAGTAAACTATCGCAAGAACAAAAAACCAAACACCGCATATTCTCACTCATAGGTGGGAATTGAACAAAGAGAACACATGGACACAGGAAGGGGAACATCACACTCTGGGGCCTGTTGTGGGGTAGGGGGAGGGGGGAGGGGGGAGGGATAGCATTGGGAGATATACCTAATGCTAGATGACGAGTTAGTGGGTGCAGCGCACCAGCATGGCACATGTATACATATGTAACTAACCTGCACATTGTGCACATGTACCCTAAAACTTAAAGTACAATAATAAAAATAAATAAATAAATTAATTAATTAATTAAAAAAAATAAACAATGGTAGAAAGTGGATCTACCATGATTGATAATAACCCATATGAAGAAAAGGTGTGGTCAAGGCCACAGATTTTCTCTCCAGAGTACGTGTCTCAGGTGATGCTCTGAGGCACGGAAAAGGGAGTATCTTCCCCCGTGGGTTTTACTTTTGGCAAACACAAGATAAAACAACCTTCCAAAGCATGTGAATATTACCTAGAGTCAAATAAATCATTCTTACTTTAGAAAGACATAGTTTAGCCAATAAAAGAAATGCAAATCAAAACCACAGCGAGATACCATCTAACACCAGTCAGAATGGCTATTATTAAAAAGTCAAAAAATAACAGATGCTAGTGAGGTTGTGGAGAAAAAGGAAAGCTTATATACCGTTGATGGGAGTGTAAATTAGTTCAGCCGTTGTGGAAGACAGTGTGGTGATTCCTCGAAGACTTCAAGACAGAAATACCATTTGACCAAGCGATCCCATCATTGGGTATACACCCAGAGGAATTTAAATCATTCTATTATAAAGACGCATGCACACATATGTTTGCTGCAGCGCTATTCACAATAGCAAAGTCACGGAATCAACTTAAATGCCCATCAATGATAGTCTGGATAAAGAAAATGTGGTACATCAGCACCATGGAATACTATGCAGCTGTATAAAAGAATGAGATCATGTCCTTTGCAGGAACATGGATGGAGCTGGAGGTCATTATCCTTAGCAAATTAACACAGGAACAGAAAACCAAATACCACATGTTCTCACTTGTAAGTGGGAGCTAAATGATGAGAACACATGGACACACAGAGGGAAACAACACACACTGGAGCCTTTTGGAGTGTGGAGGGTGGGAGGAGTGAGAGGATCAGGAAAAATAACTAATGGGTACTAGGCTTAATACCTGGGGGAATGAAACAATCGGTACAGTAAAAACTCCATGGCACACATTTACCTATGTAACAAATCCGCTCATGTACTCCTGAACTTAAAATAAAAGTTAAAGTAAAAAATAAAATAAAAAAATTTAACCCTAAGTTAATTCCATGTTTGTATCCACTCTAACTAATGTCTGTTCCTAGTAATTACTTGTAGCACCTTCATGACTTGGAAATTGGATAAAGTAATTTTTGTCAAAATCTATATTACCTGGCACCTGTCACTTGTGGCCAGGATGGAGGGAATAGAGTTTTGCAAAGAAAAGAAAAGGTTCCCCTCCAATAAGTTAAGTGAATGTTTTCAACCACTTATTGTTTTCACTGTCCCATGGCTGATGGAAAAGACTGAAGAAATATGTGCCTTACCCAAAGAGAAAGTCATGGCTGTCTTTTACAGTGTCAGAACTTGATAGGATTTTTAATGTTTTCTCTATTACTGGTTGAAGCAGAGCATGAGTGGGTGATGGAATAACTTATAAAATACAGGAATAAATCCATCTAGCCCAAGAAAATCACTGAAGAGCAAGATATAATCGGCGTGAATATTTCCTCCTCTAATAACTGCGTAAGGAGTTTATTGATTGAGAGAAGGCAGAGTAAAACAAATATTTTCAAGAATATTTTCAAAAGATTTCATGTGATGATGATTTTGACTATTGTATATCTGCTTTGTCTGGATAGCTGACATCTCCCATTTTTCAAAAGCTGTGTATGGGTTGGTTTGTGCTAATCAATTCTCTTTTCACACCCATCCATTTGTCATGTACAGGTTTATCCATCTTCAGATTTTCCAAGGATTCTCTTTACTCACTCTGGCTCCATAATGCACTGTCCTTAATAAACAAATAATCTGCTACTGACCCACCATGAGTAGCTTTTCCAGTGGCGGTAAAGAAAGATGCTTAAATTAAAATCCATAATTTCCAAGACAGTTATTTAGGGTTAAAGCTGTAGCTTTGCACCAAGCAAAGGGGCATTTTTAATGCAAAAGTCAGATACTGAGCAATGTGTGGTGAGTTCTAGTCAATTGTTCTTTGATTTATTCATCCACTCATTTACCAATTTATCGGTTATGTTCTAGGTCAGTGGTTCTCAAGCTTGGCTGAAATTATAATTACTTGTTTGTCTTAAAAGAGGATGAAACAGTGAGGTTTGAGTACCTAGTTCCAGGGATCCTGATTTAATTGTTCTGACTTGAGTCTGGGCATCTGTCACTTTAGAAGCTCTCTTGTGTTTTCAGTATATAGCCAGGTTCAAACATTATTGTTCTGTGTGCTGGATACAGTGGTGAAACATACAGATGGTGGTCTTGCTCACAAGAAATTTATGTTGTGGTGTGAAAATGAAGGGCCATAGACAGATGAGTAAGGTGAATTCATATAACGCTAGGTTCAGTGGAGAAAATAGAAATAGGTGAGAAGGATAGAGAGGACCAAAAGGGAGCTACTTTTTAAAAAGAGTGGTTCATAGGGGAGATGAGGAATGAGCAGAAGCTTTAATGTGTTTATTGTGCTCAAGAGAGGAGGAGCAGAGAAGAAACATTATTTCTTTAGAAATAAATCAAAACATATACACTTCATCCATTTTAGTGATAAGAGCTTCATTATTCTTACAAAACTAAGTCTTGGGACTTTCTATGTTAATAAGTCAATTGGGGGTACAAAGATGAATAAGGAACACAAAACTTTCAATCTAGTACATATGTAGTTAACAAGTTTGATATAATTTGGAACATGCTAACGTGGTGGTAGTGACGTGAAGGAGCTTTTTATCCATCGGTGGGTTTTAGGCTTGTTTTAGCATATTCAAGGACTACTCACTCAGCCTGTTTTCTATTTAGCATTCCTTTCACCTTAATTTTGGCCTTTGCCTTTTATATTTTAGAAGGGTGGTTTTAAATGGAATTTAGAACTGATGAGTGTTAGGCAATTGTACTGATCTTTGGGTAGAATTGATCAAATGAGTAATTTAGGATAAGAACATTCACTTCTCTTTTACTGTGAACTTTGCTAGGCACTGTGGTGATTCAAATGAGTTAGATGTAGTTAGTTCCCTGGGTAGATTTAAGGAAGAGTAAACAAAACAGAAAAGAACATAATCACAATGCAAAATTAAAAGTGCAATTATAAGGAACACAAAGAGTGAGTGGGCGAGCGGAGGAGGGAGTGAAGAACTTCAACTGATAGTAAACCTGGTATTGACATCCAGGCTACCTCAGGGGGCCGGTGCTGGCTCTATTCATACTTATTCCACAAAATGGTATGACCAGGATGGTGTGGTTTTCGATGAAATCTGAGTCTCACGGAGCTAAATTAGGTCATTAGTTAATTTAAAAAAAAATCTTGGGAGCCAGTTAAAGAAACGCTTATCTCTAAATAATAAATATATTCATTCTGATTTTCTTTCTAGATGGTCTTTTCTTTTTGTTGCACTTGACTTTCACTTCAGAAGCAATTCTGGGTGATTTTTAGTTGTTCATTAACATCCCAAGGTAACATTCTGTGTTTAGCTTTTACAGAAACTAGGAAAAGGGCTTATAGAGAAGTAAATACAGACGAAAACAGGAGCTGGATAATAATAGTAATTTCACAGCACCTTTCCCCCATGGCGTTTAAAACATCTTGTAAAATACAAACAAGGATACTGAGAACTCCCAGGGGAAGGTGGCAAAAATCATAGCCTCCATTTATAGATGAGTCTTCCCAGAGAATCTCTGTGGAAAAGAAAAGTGAGGTGATATGATGATTTTATAGCTACCCTAAAAATATCCTTGACGGAAGAGCCTTCTTATGAGAAACCAAATTTTGTACACAGTGACTGTTGGTAATGGACACATTTATTACTGATTATAACAACAGCAAACCTTCCATATTAATATTGAAGTTTTAATATTAATAGCAATATTAATATTTGCTATTATCAGTGTCATTCAGTACTTGGTTAAATGATAAACTTCCAGATTGAATCTTAATTGTACATACTTCAAAGTTTAACCCTCTTACTTGGAGTTATTCTGTATTTAATATCTGATTCCACTGTTTTTTGAATTGATTTTACCCTAGCAAGCTGACTGTAAGGTCAATGTGAGAAGGGGACTCTCCTAATACACAGATTGGTCTTAAGAATACAGTCCTTTTTTTTTTTTTTTTGAGACGGAGTCTCACTCTGTCGCCCAGGCTGGAGTGCAGTGGTGCAATCTTGGCTCCTTGCAACCTCCGCCTCCTGCGTTCAAGTGATTCTCATACCTCAGCCTCCGAAGTAGCTGGGACTACAAGCGCCCGCCACCATGCCTGGCTAATTTTTTTGTATTTTTAGTAGAGACGGGGTTTTACCATGTTGGCCAGGCTGGTCTCAAACTCCTGACCCACCTTGGCCTCCAAAAGTGCTGGGATTACAGGTGAGGGCCACTGCGCCCAGCCCAAGAACATGGTACTTTTTGAATAAAGCAAACTCTTTTGGAACAAAATGTTGAACCAGTAGAAAACAAACAAACAAACAAAAACTACATTCTTTTTCCTCTTATGAGACCACTTACAATTACTTATCACACCAATGGCTCTGGTATGTCCTTTTTGAGTTTACCTTTTAGGCTTTTAGAGATTATTTTCCAGCCAGTTAAATCACTCTCTAAAAAGAATTCCTTTGACATACAAACCCGAGGAGATCTTATGGTGGCCTGGTGATGGTTTTTAGTACCTGCCAGTTCCCTTCTCACTTCCTGTGATGGCCATTACAATCTTTTGTACTCTAGTTAGTATTCTGTCTCATACTAAATCCCTGCACTCTCAACAGGCAGCCTTAAATTTTTCCATGTAGACAATACTGAGATCCCAGCCTTGTACTCTTTAAACTTTCCTTCTTTCCTCCTTTAGATAGCTTTCTTTTGTTCTTCCCACTTACGAATTTAGCATCCCTGATTCAGAAATCTGAGATCTGAAATGGTCCCAATCCAAAACTGTTTTAGCCCTGACGTGACGCCACAGTGGAAAATTTTATACCTGAATTCAGGTGATGGGTTGCAGACAAAACTTTCTTCCGTGCACAAGATTATTAAAAATAGTGTATATAATTACCTTCAGGCTATGTGTCGCAGACAAAACTTTCTTCTGTGCACAAAATTATTAAAAATAGTGTATATAATTACCTTCAGGCCATGTGCATAAGGTGTATATGAAAGGTAAAATGAATTTCATCTTTATACTTGGGTCCCAATCCAAAGATATCTCATTATGTACAGTCACATGTCACTTAATGACGGTTATACATTCTGAGAAGTGATTTTTTTTTTTGAGTTTACCTTTTAGGCTTTTATAGATTATTTTCTAGCCAGTTAAATCACTCTCTAAAAAGAATTCCTTTGACATACAAACCCAAGGAGATCTTATGGTGGCCTGGTGATGGTTTTTAGTAACTGCCAGCTCCTTTCTCACTTCCTGTGATGGCCATTACAATCTTTGGTACTCTAGTTAGTATTCTTATACTAAATCCCTTCACTCTCAATGGGCAGCCTTAAATTTTCCATGTAGACAATACTGAGACCCCAGCCTTGTACTCTTTAAACTTTCCTTCTTTTTTTTTTGAGACAGCGTCTCACTCTGTCGCCCAGGCTGGAGTGCAATTGTTGGGCGATTTTGTAGCTGTGCAAACATCACAGAGTGTACTTACATGAACCTAGATATCTTAGCCTACTACACACCTAGGCTACCTGGTATAGCCTATTGCTCCTAGGCCACAAACCTGTATAGCTTGTTACTGTATTGAATATTGTGGAGTATTATAGCCCAATGTTAAGCATTTTTGTGTCTAAACATGACAAAAATAGAAAAGGTACAGTAAAAATATAATATAGTGTTCTGGGACCACTGTTGTATAAACGCATTCTGTTCCTAAACAAAATGTTATATGACACGTGACTGTATATGCAAATATTTGAAAATCTGAGAAAAATCTGAAATCCAAAAGACTTCTGATCCCAAGCATTTCAGATAAGGGATACACAACCAATATGAGATTTTTTTTTTCTTTTTATTGTGTCTTGAATTAATCTTGGATTAACCAATCACCTGCCCCTGAAGCCAACTCCATTATCATTTACCCTCTTCTTAGCAATGATAACATCTTTCCTCTGAACTCCCTTCTAAGATCACAGCTTTCTACATTTTAACTCACCTGCTCAAGTACTTCTAACTCAGCCCACTGTGACCTCCCACGGATTGATGACACTTCCCTGAGTACTCATCAGTACCTCTGGTCTGTCTCCAATTCCATTGTTTTCCTGATCCATCTTGTTAATCATTCCCTTGCAAATAGTCCTCAACCTCCACGCCTCTTTACCTGTACTTCGGCTTCCTCATCTGTAAAATGGGGATAATAGAAGTGCCTATTTCATGGGGTAGGAGGGTGAGGGTTTAATGAATTTATAGAAAATGCTTGAAACAATGTCTGGTACATAGTTAGCCTTGCATAGGTGATTATAATAATGAGGCTGATTATTGCTACTACTTAGGAGCTTCAATTGCCTCTCAATTGCCTATAGTGATAAGACTTGAACTCCTCATCTTGGCATTCATGCTTTTTCTTTCCTACCCTCATCTTCTTTACTGCCACTCCATATACCCCATGCCACTGCATTTTGAGTCTCTCCTTTCTTAAAAGACCGTTTCATATTTCTGTGCCTTTGCGTCTTCTGTTTCTTCTTCTTAGAATGACTTCTAGTACTCCTTTGTCTAGCTCATTTCAGTTGATCCATTAAGACCTGCATTAGTTATCTATTGCTGCATAACAAGTTAGCCCCAAAATTAGTGATGTAAAACAACAGTAAATATTTATCTCATGCAATGGTCCAGGAATTCAAAATTGGCTTGGCTTGGTGATTCTGGCTGAGGGTGTCTTGTGCAGTTGTAGTTAATTTGAAGGTTTGGTGCTGGCTTTGGGGTTCTGCTTTGAGAAGGTGAAGTTCTGCTTTGAGGATTGCTCTCTCACATGGCTGGCAAGCTGGTTGGCTGTTGTCAGGAGGTCTCAGTTTCTCAATGAGTAGACTGCTTCTTAGGGCTGTTGAGTATTCTTACAACATGGAGGCTGGCTTTTCTTAGAGCAAGGGGAAAGCAAGTAGAAGTAGAAATCTCTTTTATGGCCTACTGTTGGAATCCACACACTGTCATTTCCTCAGTATTCTACTCGTCATCCAGGCAAGCCCTGACTCACTGTGGGAGGGGACTCTACAGAGGCTTGAAAGCCAGGAAGCCAGATTGCTGGGGTCCAACAACTTTTCTGAGATCTTCTCTCATTACCCGAGGCAGATTTGTTTACATTTATCTTTTTGGTGCCTCCGTGAAAGCACTTGTAGTGCTCTGGAGTTTATTTGTGTGCTTGCTGTTTACATCTGCCTTCTTCACAAAATTAAGAATAATGGGAAGGCAGAGGCTATGCAGTTTCATGTCTGTTTCCCCTGGCCCTATTTGTAGCCCCAAAGTGGAGATCCAACAGGTGCAGATTTCATTGAATCAAATCATTACATATTTCTGTTCAGCATTGAAAATCTATCTTCTAGGCTGGGTGCAGTGTCTCATACCTGTAATCTCAGCACTTTGGGAGGCTGAGGTGGGCAAATCGCCTGAGGTCAGGAGTTCGAGACCAGCCTGGTCAACATGGCAAAACCCCATCTCTACTAAAAATACAAAGATTAGGTGGGCATGGCACCTGTAATCCCAGCTACTCAGGAGGCTGAGGCAGGAGAATCACCTGAGCCTGGGAAGCAGAGGTTGCAGTGAGCCAAGATTGTGCCATTGTACTCCAGCCTGGGTGACAGAGTGAGACTCCATCTCAAAAAATAAAAAAAAAATATATCTACTAGGATAATAGTTTCCTAAAATGAAAAACACTGTGTAGTCACTGTTGCTTTTTTTCATCTTGAGACTAAATTATATTATGTACTCACAATTCCTCTTCATTTTTTTTAGAAAGAAAAGCTTCCATTATGTTCAGGTTATTACTTGAGTCAAAACCTATAATTTTCCTTTCCTGTGAAAAAGAGCCAATCTTCTAGTACATGATATTGTCTACCTTCATTTTGTACAGCTCAAGTGAGATTGGTTGGGTGAGGTCTCTCCCACAAAACAACTATTTTGTCCAGTTCACTGCAAAAGTTCAATCTTCCTTTTCTACTTGAGACTTTGTGAAATTACAGTTTCATTTATTTTTTAAAGAGATAAAAAGTAAAGTTAAGAGTGATGGAAGTTCTGTGGTCAGGTATTTTCTAGACATGTTTTATCAAAGAGTAGAACAAGCAAATAATGTGTTTCTCTTGAGCCTTCAAATGCTAAAACTAATCACCTGAATAAGAATAGGTCTGAGATTTAATTCTAGTGATCAGGATTGGAAGCATACTCTCAAGCTTTTACCTTTCACTCTAGTGAGCTGAAGTGAATTCATTTTCAAACCCGAACACCTCTTTACATAACACAGCCTTAACTGAAAGACGCAATTTACTTTCGCAAAAGAAGAAGCAGGACTACAGTTCATCCATTCAGTTACTCAACAAATATTTATCAAATACCTAATATGCACTCAGATGGGTTTGTTAGTTTTCCCAAATTTGAATATTACATAGGTCCACTTTAACTTACATTTCACATTGGCAAAGAGAAAAACAAAATGCACCTTGCAGAATTTTCACTGTGTGCTTCTTTCTGTCTTGATTTTCTTTCTCTCACTGTATTCTAGACTTATTTTTCAGGATTAGTTTCAAAGCTCTCCCTATTAAGACATACCTTGCAGTCCAACATTATGTAGGGGAGATATCATGAGTAGATTCATTCAAGAGTACCCTCTTCCATGCCTTTCTGTACTATAGAAGCCTCTAAGAGAAGTACCTGAGTCATCAGCTTCCCTTGTAGATAGAAGTGGCCATGTGGCAGAGTGTAGATTAATGAATTATAGGGGAAATTACTGCAAAAAGCAGCGATTTGCCTTCTTTTTCCTCTCTTTCTTCCTGCTTGCAATGTACAAATAATGCTAGGTAGGACAAAGAGCCTCTTTGTGACTCCGAGGACAACAGTCCCACACTAAAGATGGCAGAGCTGGGAAATAGAAGGACCCTGGTTCTTTGATAATATTATTAAAAAAATACACCAGCCCAGACCATCTCCTTCTTGATTTTTCTACATTACAAAAATAAATTCTTTAAGCAACTATATATTGAGTTTTCTGTTACTTGTAGCTGAATGAATACATTTAACTGATATACTCTTTAATTACATTCACTCCAGACTTTGTTGAATTTAAAGTGCACTCTCTTTAAGTTTAGGGTGTTGGAAAAAGCCCAGTGGGTTGGATAGCCTCCCATACTCCTTCCTGTCCCTCCCCCCTTTCTTCCTTACCTCCTTCCGCTTTAAATTCTACTGTTAGACTACAACTAGAACTTAATGTAATAAATTCCTCTGAAATTTTCTCTTGAATATGTTATGTATTTAAAAAGATGTCTATAATTATGTATGATATTTTCCTAAAGCCTTATATAATCCTCTAAAAGAGTATGCTTGCCATCTGTATGGCTTCATGGTTGATTTTCTGTCATGTGGGAAAGATGAATCTCCAAGACTTAGTTAAAGGTTTCACAGAATAAATATGAATAAATATACAAACATATTTTCAAAATACTTTGTGTTCACACATACTTTGTGTGTATAGCATTGCCTATTGTTTTCTCTGGAGATAATAAGTTGATATTTGTTGACTATTTGTCCAAATAGTAGTGAATCTTGGTGGTGTACAATAAACATTTTAAGGACCAAGGCTCCAGTTTCTAATTTTATTCTATTATGAACTTGAGAAGTTGTTTAAGCTTGTGATTTTTTTTGAGACAAAGTTTCACCCTATCGCCCAGGCTGGAGTGCAATGGTGGGATCTCAGCTCACTGCAACCTCTGCCTCCCGGGTTCAAGTGATTCTCCTGCCTCAGCCTCCTGAGTAGCTGGGATTACAGGCATACACCACCACACCTGGCTAATTTTTTGTATCTTTAATAGAGACAGGGTTTCACCATGTTGGCCAGGCTGGTCTCAAACTCCTGACCTCATGATCCGCCTGCCTCGGCCTCCCAAAGTGCTGGAATTACAGGCGTGAGCCATCGTGCCCAGCCTAATCTTATTATTTCTAAATAGAAATAAAAATATTTGACTTAGTCTCCCTAGTAGGTTGTTGTGAAACTCAAAAAAGGAAATAGATTGGAATAATGTGTTATATAAATGCAAAATATAATATTATTAATTGTTACTAAAAATTCCAGAGTATGAATGCCAACATTGCTTCAAATTAGGGTTATTTATTTGCTATGCATAAGCATAGATTTTAATGTTTTCCTATACTTTCCATTTGGAGGTTTATGTCAGTGAGGACATTAAAGATTGAAGGGAAAACATATTTGTTTCCCCCACCCTACTTCCAGCTCCATTTCGGAGGTGAATTTCTTGCTGAAATTAGTGTGTGGGGCAGACAAAGCATGGTGAAAACATTAGCCTATTCCTTTCCAGGCTATGATTAGTCTACTAAGAAAATCTACCTCTTGTGAAGTCTCCAGCTTTCAGGAATTACCAGGAGAGAAAAATGTTCTGGGGGAGAGATGGTCTCTCACAAAATGAATGTATTGAACTTATTCACCTGTATTAGGAAACAGAGAAGCAAGGATACCAGTTCAAAGGGAATGAAACCAGCCATAATCATATAAGAAGCCAAAACATCAAAAGAGAAAACTTTCTTGCTAATTTTTCACTGCTTCAATGATTCATTCTAGCAAGGTATGTGGGGAAGGAAAAACAAGTCTGGAGTTGGCACTCCCCGCAGCTGAAGTTTCTCTAAGTAGACTGTGATGGTTAATTTTATGTGTCAACTTGACTGGGTTAAGGGATACCCTGATAGCTGGTAAAACATTATTTCTGATTGTGCCTATGAGGGTGCTTCTGAAAGATACAAGCATTTAAATTAGTAGACTGAATAAAGAAGAGCTGGCCTCACCCATGTGGGCAGACATCCTCCAATCTATTGAGGTCCCAGCCAAACAGAGGCCTTCGACTGTGAGTTACATCAACTCCCCTGGCACTTAGGCCTTCGAACTGGCCTTTCTTGGTTCTCCAGCTTATGGACAGCAGATCATGGGACCTCTCAGCCTCCCTAACTATGTGAGTCAGTTCTCATCATAAATCTCTTATAAATCTATATATCTTATTGATTTTGTTTTTCTGGAGAATGCTGACTAATACATAGGCTATAAAAAAGAAGTATATTCAAGATAGAGGTCTTACATGTTGACCCCAAAATCATATAGATACAAGTGCTTCCTGGAGGACAGGGAAAGCCAGCATGTGACCTGACTTACAACACCGTTAAGTCTGGAGAAGAATAGAATTTCCTCTTTTAGAATGTGTATTCCAAAGCCTCATGACCTCTGCCTGAAAAATCTGCTTTTACGTAGGGGCTCTCTGGCCTATGAATAAATGATTATTCATATCATTTATTCAGATAATTTTACACTGGGTTGCCAGTGGATAAAGTAAGTTTTTTGTTATTAGTCATGCTTATTTTTGTGTTAAGTGTATGTATATGGACTTAGAATGTGGTATACTAAGAAATCTAGCAGGGCTTTATTGGAGAATATATTTAACTGGATCATCCTTTCAGATAGTTCCTATAGTTTATCTTATTTAAAAATAAAATATTATATATTTTTCATAGGTTACATTTTAAAAACATGTCTATTAAAAGATTAAATCACTATATGTCAATTGAATAAGTGATTTTTGATGAAATTAAGCTCCATTCTTTTCAAACTCTAATATATTTACATTTAAATTGCATTTCAGAAACAATGAAAAAAACTGTCTGAACAATATATTATGAAAGGACATAATTTTAAAATATCAATATATTTTACTTAATTTCTTTTTTTTTTTTTTTTAAGACAGAGTCTCGCTCTGTCACCCAGGCTGGAGTACAGTGGCCCGGTCTCTGCTCACTGCAAGCTCCGCCTCCCTGGTTCACGCCATTCTCCTGTCTCAGCCTCTCGAGTAGCTGGGACTACAGGTGCCCGCCACCACGCCTGGCTAATTTTTTGTGTTTTTAGTAGAGACGGGGTTTCACCGTGTTAGCCAGGATGGTCTTGATCTCCTGACCTCGTGATCCACCCGCCTCGGCCTCCCAAAGTGCTGGGATTACAGGTGTGAGCCACTGCGTCTGGCCTATTTTACTTAATTTCTTCTTCCAAATTCCATTCTTACAGCTGATCTCTTCCCTGGTTTGGACCACTGTAAAGATTTGCTTTTTCATGTAGACTTCATACAAGAGTGTATTAGTCTGTTTTCATGCTGCTTCATAATTTATCCATGCTTCATAAATTATCCATGACTGGATAATAATTTATCATGCTTCATAAATTATCCATGACTGGATAATTTATAAAGAAAAAGAGGTTTAATGGACCCACAGTTCCATGTGACTGAGAAGGCCTCACAATCATGGTGAAAGGCACCTCTTCCATGGCAGGCAAGAGAGAATGAGAGCCAAGTGAAATGGGAAACCCCTTATAAAACCATCAGATCTTGTGAGACTTATTCATGAGAACTGTATGGGGGATACCACACCCATGATTCAGTTATCTCTCACTGGGTGTCTCCCACAACATGTGGGAATTATTGGAGCTACAGTTCAAGATGATATTTGGGTGGGGACACAGCCAAACCATATCACAGAGTATGCATGTTCTTGCTCAAAGGAAAGAACCTAAACATTCTTTACTCATAATATGATATTTGGAGCAGCTTCATAGTAGATTTTTGTACTTTAGCATCGGGATGTCTCAGTGTTTGTTAACAACTAATAAATGCTCCGTATAGGTTAACAGGAATGCTTAGACTATAAAAATTGAAGAGAACCAACCTCACTTCAATTATTATTGTTTTTTACATGTAAAAGATTGTGTCTTTAGTAAATATCTTTTCTATAAGTCACTATAAAGTTTATATATTTTCTTATGAGTCCTCAGTTCTCTCAGACAGTGGCTGGTGAATAAACAATACTCCACAGGAAAGAATAAGTTATGATTTTAGGGGGCTGAATCAAACTTTTCCCAGATAACCTACACAAAATAAAATTATAATGACTGAATACATCTAAACAATTTATCATAATTGATAACTGGTTTTTAAGAAATTGACTAGATTCAATTGGCTTTTAACATAGAATGTTATTTGACTAATAGAATCAATTATTTTTCTTCCCAAAGTGACTTGGGATATTTGGGTATAATTTTTGTGACTGGCATAAAAGCTAGACTTGGAATTAGGGGAATCTATATTAAACTAGAAAAGAAAGTTTTGACCCCAAGAATAGTGATAATATTTGAATCATGCATGCTTCTTTTTAATTTTTAATTATTTATGCATTAATTGAGTATGCAATTCACCACATATGCCAGTATTTTTTTAAAATTATACTTTAAGTTCTGGGGTACATGTGCAGAACGTGTAGTTTTGTTACATAGGCATACACGTGCCACGGTGGTTTGCTGCACCCATCAACCCGTTATCTATGTTAGGTATTTCTCCTAATGCTATCCCTCCCCTAGCTCCCCAGCCTCTGCAGGCCTTGGTGTGTGATGTTCCCCTTCCTGTGTCCATGTGTTCTCATTGTTCAACTCCCACTTATAAGTGAGAACATGTGGGGTTTGGTTTTCTGATCTTGTGATAGTTTGCTGAGAATGATGGTTTCCAGCTTCATCCATGTCTCTGCAAAGGATGTGAACTCATCCTTTTTCATGGCTGCATAGTATTCCATGGTGTATATGTGCCACATTTTCTTAATCCAGACTATCATTGATGAACATTCGGGTTGGTTCCAAGTCTTTGCTATTGTGAATAGTGCTGCAATAAACATATGTGTGCATATGTCTTTATTGTAGAATAATATATAATCCTTTGGGTATATACCCAGTAATGGAATTGCTGGGGCAAACGGTATTTCTAGTTCTAGATCCTTGAAGAATTGCCACACTGTCTTCCACAATGGTTGAACTAATTTATATTCCCACCAACAGTGTAAAAGTGTTCCTATTTTTCCACAGCCTCTCCAGCATCTGTTGTTTCCTGACTTTTTAATGATCACCAATCTAACTGGCATGAGATGGTATCTCATTATGGTTTTGATTTGCATTTCTCTAATGACCAGTGGTGATGAGCATTTTTTCATGTGTCTGTTGGCTGCATAAATGTCTTCTTTTGAGAAGCGTCTGTTCGTATCCTTTGCCCATTTTTTGATGGGGTTTTTGCTTTTTTCTTGTAAATTTGTTTAAGTTCTTTGTAGATTCTGGATATTAGCCCTTTGTCAGATGGATAGATTGCAAAAATTTGCTCCCATTCTGTAGGTTTTCTGTTCACTCTGATGATAGTTTCTTTTGCTGTGAGGAAGCTCTTTAGTTTAATTAGATCCCATTTGTCAATTTTGGCTTTTGTTGCCATTGCTTTTGGTGTTTTAGTCATGAAGTCTTTGCCCATGCCTGTGTCCTGAATGATATTGCCCAGGTTTTCTTCTAGGATTTTTATGGTCCTAGGTCTTAGGTTTAAGTCTTTGATCCATCTTGAGTTGATTTTTGTATAAGGTGTAAGGAAGGGGTCCAGTTTCAGTTTTCTGCATATGGCTAGCCAGTTTTCCCAACACCATTTATTAAATAGGGAATCTTTTCCCCATTGCCTGTGTGTGTCAGGTTTGTCAAAGATCAGATGGTGGTAGATCACACATGCTTCTTTTGTCAACTTCAGGTCTCTTGTTATATTCTTGGTGATGATGATGTCAGTTTTACTAATGACGTCAAATCTGAGGTTCCAAAGCAGCTTTAAGAGTGACTGATATCTATGTGTGACTGCTTCTCTACTTCTGCAATGGAACATTTTGGGTTGCTGTTTTAAGAAATTCCTAAAATAGAATTTTACCCTACTGATTTATTTACCTCATTGAAGGTAGAACTCAATGGCTAGTTTTTTTCCCTGCATAAACATGCACACACAGTTAGATAACTTTATGACACTTTTTTTTCACTCAACAAATAGTTACTGAACTTATGCTAGGCCCTTGGCCCTTGGCAAGATTCTGGGAATATAAATACAAATAAGACCTGCTGCTTGCCCTTAAAGAACTCATTGTTTAGCGGAGGAAACAGACACTTAAATGGTTGACCATAATATGCAATAATAAGTGTTGTAAAGTATGAACAAAGTGCTAGTCATTAAGAGTAACAGCCTTAAAGCCATATGTAGTTTTAGCTATATATAGATATAGCTCTGAGACATGAATACACATTAAATTCTTTCAAAAAAAATCCCAGGAGGCTGAACAATGTTATACAATGATGCTTAACGTTTTTTTTGGAACACATGCCCTCCACAAGGCACATATTAATTGTCTACACTCAACAGAATTCAAAATAAAATAGTTATAAAAATAGAACAATGAGAAAAAGAACAGAGAAGTCTCTGTAATTTTGCAATAGGTGGAGGTAAGATGAGGGTAACTAAAGAGACAGTGTTTTAGGTAGCCATATGGGTAGAAACCTAGACAAAGGCAAGTGAAAGATAGAGACTATTGATCTTGGCAGGGAAGGTACAGTCATCGCGATGTCTGATGGTCTTGCCAAAAGCTACAATTTCACGGCTCAGTAGGATTAGTTGGGCAGGAGAGTTTGAAGATACATATATAAAGCTTTAGAAGAGAGGGAGTTATATATTTTTGAAGATAGTAGATAAGTAACATTAGGACATCTGAGCAGATTGTAACATTTTCTGTGGACTATTGAATTTTTCACTGTCTACATTTAGTGGATTTTTAGAGGACAGGGGCAAAATATGTTATCACATCTAATCCATAAATAAGATACGGACAATCCTTTGCAGAATATCAACCGTTGCTTCACATTGTCCTTGAAGACAACTGCATGAATACTAGTCTTTGTTGCTAGCTGTGATGAATAATAGCTAAGAAAAATACAAAACCCCCAAAACACAGTCTCTGTGTTTCTTGACATCCATGATGAGGAGCATGAGAAAAGGTGGCATGAATGGCTGCTATAAGGGCTTCCTAGTTCTCATGCTATGTCCCACAAACTATGATTTTAAATTAAAGATTAATTTCTTTGTTTTTTGCGTACCAGGAAAGTCACATTTTCCTCAGTACACAAATAGCCCTGTCCTAATCCTATAAGTTTGGGAAAGAAAAGTTAAAGGGGGAGGTGGGAATGTGATAAGAAAATTCATCCATTCATTCATTTATTCAACAAACATTCATTTTGGAAGGTTCAATGGCATGTAGGTCTCAATGGAGTCAAACATTTCTGGATGTAAATAACTAGAGAAGGGGGTTGGTAATGATGGGAGATGGTGATTGGAAGAAAAGTGATTGTTGAAGTGAGGTTGTGAGTGGAGTGTTGTTATTGGCAATCACAAGACCTAGGGCAGTGCCTTCTAGTATTTTTTTTTCTATTGTGGTGCATATAGAAAGTGAAAATATTTATATAGCATATCTGGCTGGAGGCTTTAGGTGCTCCCATCCTGCTCAGCATCTATGAGGGGCCAAAGAGCTCAACACCTCATGGACATGAGTTGGAGAGCTTGCTTGGTGCTATGACCATGGGAGTGGATGGCTGGGCCAGAATGATGAACCAGGAACTGAGAGGCCAAGGTGTTGGAAAGCTTACACACAGAAATCAATCACCAAGGATTAATGACAGAGGTCGTGTAGGAGACAGCAACAGGACTCAATCAAAAAATAAGATCTTCAAAGAGGGCTGCAGATAACAGCAACAAGGAAGGATTGCTGTCTGATTGTATTAGTCTGCTGGGGCTGCCTTAACAAATACCACAGGCTAGGTGGCTTAAACAACAGACATTTATTTTCTCACAGTTCTGGAGTCTAGAAGTCCAAGATCTAGGTGTTGGCAGGGTTGGTTCCTTCTGGGACCTTTCTCCTTGACTTGTAGATGGCTGTCTTCTCCCCTTGTCTTCCCAGGGTCTTTCCTCTGTGTATGTTTGTGTCCTAATCTCCTCTTCTTATAAGGACATGAGTAATATTGGAGTAAGGCCCACTCTAATCATCTCATTTAACCTTAACCACCTCTTTAAATATCCCATATCCAAATCACATTCTATGGTACTGGGAGTTAGGACTTCAACATATGAATTTGAGGGTGGGGGACATGATTCGGTTTATAACAGCAATGATATGAGCCTTAAGGTTGGGGAGGGTATAGGGAAGAGGGAGGGAGAATTCTCTGAAAGGGGCAATAAAGAGCAAGGAGGCCACCTACTCCACCTCCAGACCTAGGAGGGAAAATAGCCATCGCTAAAGAGGGAAGCAAAGAAAACCATATCCTCGGGGGAACAAAAAGGTGAAGGGAAGATTAGGAGAAGAGGGTGACATTCTAGGGGATTTTATGGCTGGGGATATGGTGACACATCTCACACTTTTCTGACTCATCCATGTTGCATGTAGACACAAAATACACCTAGGAAATGGGATGTCTTATATGTGCTTGTGAAAAGTCTTCTTCTGCTCCTCCACCCTGGCTCATTCAGGGAGTCTCTTCCTTCCCAGGGCCCCTGAGAGTTACACTTTGCACCATCTCAATGGTGCAGTTCTCTATAAATATGCTGATATCTGCACTTTCTGAAGCTTTCAAGGTGTAAAAATAGTGTTGTTTCCTCCTTTTGTGCACAGTGAGCCTGAATCACACTGGGCTTCTTAAAGAAATGGGGGTAGGCCCCTCCTCTACTTCGAAATGTGCTTTGTCCCCTGGACCTTGGTCTCAGGGGCCCCTTGTGAAAACAGTGCCTTCCTCCATCTTTGGCCTGTTGCAGCTCCATTCATTTCTTGCAGGAGTGGTCTCTGCACCCAGGCTGGATAACAGACACGATATAGTCCTCCTCAGTGGTTCTCTTTTTCTCCAGGTCATTATCTCTGTCTCTTAGGTGAACATGAAGCCTTTAGGGCAAATTAAATCATAAAGACTGAGATATCTTGGGCCTAAAACCAGTTCATCAAGCATATATAGTGCTTGATCCCTAACAGCAGATCCAGCTTGCTCCTCTGCTTGGTCTCTGTTCCCCTGTTACCCTCTTTCCACCACTCAGGTCTCAGTGAAACACCACCCCTTCTCCAAAAGACCTTTCCTGACCACTTTGCTGAAAGAAGTACCCCACTTCCCCTCCACAGTCGTTCTCTATCACAGGAACCCACTTTATTATCTCCCTGTGACAGTCATTCTCTGGAATTATTTTGCATTTTTCTTGCTCACGTTCCATGACCCTCGCCCCATTAGGATAGCTCTTGTGTCTGGTTCATCAATGCCTAGAACAGTGCTTATCACATGTTATTTGTTCAACAAATATTTATCAGATGAATAAATTGATGGTTCATTCATCGGAAAGCAGTGAGCAGCACTGGCATGGCCTTTGGTTTTATCATCCAATTTTTTTAGTGAAAAAATGGTTTTTAATCTGATCTATTTTGAGCCCATTTTAGTTTTATTGAAAGCCAATTTGCATTTGAACACTTGGTCTTGCTAGAGTGAAGCATACTCTAAGATTGACCTGATTTACTCATAATACACAAAAATCAGTAAGTCCTGAGACTTTGTATTATTTCTGTTTCATCCGTGGCATTCATTCTGCTTTCTAACTAACTTATCATAAGTATCTTTTGGTTGTCTGCCAGTCAGTAGGCCAGGGGATCTGGAAATATTCTTCGGGTTGCCATTCTTGATGTTCCAGTACCCAGAGGCAAATGGACACTGATGTGCTTGACAAGAGCCTCCTTTTGTAACCCTATCAGTAATTGCCCTTCCTATGTGACCCAACGGGGGTTTAGGTAGGATGTGGGCTGCAGCGCTAACTCTGATATCTCCTTGGTGGGTTGGGGAGCCTACCATTGCCACTTCATTCTAATTCATGCCCTTGGTTTTTCCATACAAGCCTAACTCAGAGATACTGCAAATTCATTTCCAGCCCACCACAATAAAGCGGGTGTTGCAATGAAGCAAGTCGTGGAAATTTTTTGGTCTCCCAATGCAAATAAAAGTTGTGTTTACACTATGCTATTGTCTATTAAGTGTGCAATAGCATTATGTCTAAAAAATATGCATACTCAGCTGGGCATGGTGGCTCATGCCTGTAATCCCAGCACTTTGGGAGGCCGAGGTGGGTGGATCACCTAAGGTCAGGAGTTTGAGACTAGCCTCGCCAACATGGCGAAACCCCATCTCTACTAAAAATGCAAAAAAAAAATTAGCTGAGCATGGTGGTGTGCACCTGTAATTTACCCCAGGTACTTGGAAGGCTGAAGCAGGAGAATCGCTTGAACCTGGGAGTAAAGGTTGCAGTAAGCCAAGATTGTACTACTGCACTCCAGCCTGGGTGACAGAGTGAGACTCTGTCTCAAAAAAAAAAAAAAAAAAAAAAAAGCATACCTCAATTAAAAAATACTTTATTGGTAAACAGTGCTAACAATTATCTGGGCCTTCAGTGAGTTGGAATTTTTTTTTGCTCAGAGAGGGTCGAATCTTGCTGCTGAGAGCTTTCAACTGGATTAGGCTTTGATTTATGGGACTGTTGTGGTGGTTTGAGCTTCTATCCATACCACTCAGACTTTCTACATATCAATAATAGGCTACTTCACTTTTTTTTTAATCATTCATGTGTTCACCAGAGTAGCACTTTTAATTTCCTTCAAGAGCTTTTCCTTTGCATTCACAACTTGGCTGTTTGATGCAAGAGGCCAAGCTTTTAGCCTATCTCTGTTTTCCACATGACTTTCTCACTAAGCTTAATCATGTCTAACTTTTGATTTTAAGTGAGAGACATGTGACTCTTTCTTTCACTTGAACATATAGAGGCCATTGTAGGGTTATTAACTGGCCTAATTTCAGTATTGCTATGTGTCAGAGAAGAGGGAGGCCTGAGGAGAGGGTGAGAGATTGAGGAATGACTGGTTGGTGAAGGAGTCAGAACACACACAACATTTACCAATTAAGTTCACTGTTTTACTGGGTGTCATTTGTGGTGCCCCCAAACAATTACAATAATAACTCAAAGATCACTGAGCATGGATCACCATAAAAGAGATAATAATAATGAAAGAGTTTGAAATATTGTGAGAATTCCAAAATGTGACACAGAGACACACAGTGAGAAAAATGGTGCTGATAGACTTGCTCAATGCAGGGTTGCCACAAACCTTCAATTTGTAAAAAATGCAGAGGCTATGACATGCAATAAAGCAAAATGCAACAAAACAAGGTATATCTGTATTTGCTTTTGGCTTTCTTTGCCTTGCCTCCAATTGAAAATTTGGATAATGACCTTGTCTTTCATGACTAGCTGACAGCTGGTATTGTGGACAACTCCCAGTGACTCAGTCCATCCTGATTAATTTAGACTTTGTTAACAAAGGAACTGGGTAGGACTAGGCTTGAGTTTATTCTCCATACTTTGGATTTGATGTTTTTTTTCATCCTCAGGGAGCCAGTTATCCTTCTGTGAGTATCTCTCAACTTCACTTACTTTGGTGCGATCTAGGCCCTTCATCCAGGCTTCATCTCTTCAAAAGAGTTCCCAGCATGTTTTCCTGCTTATGAGTTATTCCAGTCACAAATTCACCCAGCCGTTTCCTATAGAAACAGGTGTTCATAAAAATCAAATGCAGAGAGATGTCAAAGATAGAATACATTAAAAGAATATAAACTTACAGCTTATTTTCAGAAGATTTACCTTAATGGGATGTTAAGTTTTGTTTAGGTATTTAAATAACTGGAGTAAAATTCAATGTTATGCAGACATTTATCATAAGAATACCAATAATCAAATTAAGTCCCTGAATAATAAGAGCTACATGCTCTTATTAAGTTAAATTATTGTCGCTCATTCAATCTGTTTCCCCTCACCAACATGAAAATGGGCTTTTCCTGTTTCATAGAAAACTGAACAATTTATTTCAGTCATTGATGGAGTAGGTCAGTGTTTATCTTCATGAGTTGATATTAAATATTCTCTAATTATAAAAATTATTAGTGCTACTGTAGCAAAGAAGCATTCCAAGATAAAGAGAGGGAAAATCCCATAGCCAAATTGGAGTTAAAGTAGTGGGATACAGATAGTATCATGTGCCCAAAGTCAAGATATTCATTCATTCTGTGGATGCATCATTTGAAAAAAGTCCAGGAAGGTAGTCCTGAAAGTTAGGGTCTTAGCCAAGGGGCAACCATGTTTCTTTTGTTTCTGACATTATATACATGTAAGAGCACCTTTGGGTGAATATTTCACTATAATAAGTGTAATAATTATTAATTCTCAAGACTGATTACAATGCAAGTATCATATTGAATCATTGTATGAATATCAAATATTTAAACCAAATAAAATATATTAGTCATACATTTAAAAATGTTAATCAAATTTATTTGCCTAGATTCTTTCAAATTGGAAAATTTTTATAATTAATAAACCACTTTAAGAATTGTAAAATACTGAAGCAGATGCTCATCACTCACTGTGGGTCCTGTCTGTGGAATGAAATGCAGTTCTTTCTGCTTTATTCCTGTTGGTGGTTTGTTTAGCTTTCTTCAAGAGGGAGACATAAAAAATAAGTGAACCACTGACATATTGGAGTTACGACAGTTGCCTGTTTTGACCTTGACTTCCACTATAATGTTAGGTAATTAGACTAAGAGGAGTCTTTTAAAATAACATATATCAAGCAACATGTGACTTGATATTGACAGGAAATGTTATCTCTAGTACCTATGAATAGGAAGTTATTTATAAGGAACAGGGTAAAAGGAGTCTTCATGTCCCCAAACATCCTTCTGCAGTAGCCAACCATGGGATCTGAGATGCCGCTGTTGTAGATGCTTCCCCTGGGTGCTGATTTCACAGGTCTTGGTAAGACCATGAAATGAAATAGCACCAAGGTTTAACTTGGAGGCACAGGTATTTCCAAATACTGGGAACTCAGAAATCTCATCTTATACTTTCTGTTATTCCTTATAACACCTAACAACATGGTAGACTTGCAGTATATGCAATATTGAAAAAAATGTAACAATGAAACTCTTTAAAGTCTTTGCAATTATCAAGACACTAAGAAGTTGACTATGTTATAAAAGAGAAAACCTTTTGACAAATTGTAAGAAAAAATAAATGGGGTGTCTGCATTAGGTAAAATTCATTCACTTACCCATTTATCAGGCATTCATTGAGCACATAACCGGTCCTCAAATAGCAAATATACAGTTGCACTACAAGGAGGATAGGTACTACCTTAGCAGTAGGCTTGCGCAAGGCTGACATTCAGGTGGTACTCACAGGAAAGCCTGTACTAAATGTTAAAATTAAAGTACCTCTTTAGTGGTTGATAGTCACTGTTCCACATCCTCTAAATTACTCTTTGTTGCCCTGGCTTCTCTGAACCCTTCCTGATATGGTTTGACTGTGTCCCCACCCAATCTCATCTTGAATTGTAGTTCCCATAATCCCCACGTGTCATGGGAGGGACCAGGCGGAGATAATTAAATCATAGGGGCAGTTTTCCCCATCTTATTCTTGTGATAGTAAGTGAGTTCTCACAAAATCTGACGGGTTTATAAGTGACTTTTCTTCCTTTTGCTTGGCACTTCTCCTTGCTGCTGTCATGTGAAGAAGAATGTGTTTGCTTCCCCTTCTGCCAGATTGTAAGTTTCCTGAGGTCTCCCCAGTCCTGTGAAACTGTGAGTCAATTAAACCTCTTTCCTTTATAAATTACCCAGTCTCCAGTATGTATTTATTAGCATGAGAATGGACTAATACAGTAAATTGGTACTGCAGAGAGTGGAGTGCTGCTGTAAAGATACCCAAAAATGTGGAAGTGAGTTT
Organism: Pan paniscus; assembly: GCF_029289425.2. Taxonomy (NCBI): domain Eukaryota; kingdom Metazoa; phylum Chordata; class Mammalia; order Primates; family Hominidae; genus Pan; species Pan paniscus. Next base: position 22,572,313 of record NC_073271.2, read on the forward strand.
GAAACTGGGTATCAAGCAGGGGTTGGAACCATTTGGAGGGCTTGGAAGAAGACAGGAAAATGTGGGAAAGTTTGGAACTTTCTAGAGATTTAGAGGGCTCAAAAGACAAGAAGATTTGGGAAAGTTTAGAACTTCCTAGAGACTTGTTGAATGGCTTTGACCAAAATGCTGATAGTGATATGAACAATAAAGTCCAGGCTGAAGTTGTCTCAGATGGAGATGAGGAAATAGTTTGAAACTAGAGCAAAGGTGACTCTTATTATGCTTTAGCAAAGGGACTGGTGGCATTTTGCCCCTGACCTAGAGATCTGTGGAACTTTGAACTTGAGAGAGATAATTTAGGGTATCTGGTGGAAGATATTTATAAGCAGTAAAGCATTCAAGAGGTGATAGAACATAAAAGTTTGGAAAATTTGCAGCCTAATGATGCAGTAGAAAAGAAAAACCCATTTTCTGGGGATAAATTCAAGCTGACTGCAGAAATTTGCATAAGTTACAAGAAGCCAAATGCTAACCACCAAGGCAATAAGGAAAATGTCTCCAGGGCATGTCAGAGACCTTTGGGGAAGCCTCTCCATCACAGGCTGGAGGCCTAGGAGGGAAAAATGGTTTCCTGGGCTGGGCCCATGAGCCCCAAGTTCTGTGCAGCCTTGGGACATGGTGCCTGGCATCACAGCTGCTTCAGTTCCAGCCCTGGCTAAAAGGTGCCAATGTACAGCTCAGGCCATGGTTTCAGAGGATGCAAGCCCCAAGGCTTGATGACTTACATGTGGTATTGAGCCTGTGGGTGCACAGAAGTCAAGAACTGAGGTTTGGGAACCTCTGCCTAGATTTCAGAGGATGTACAGAAATGCCCAGATGTCCAGGCAGAAGTCTGCTACAGGGGCAAATCCCTCATGGAGAATCTGCCAGGGCACTGCAGAAGGGAAATGTGGGGTAGGAACCTCCACACAGAGTCCCCACTGGGCCACTTCCTAGTGGAGATATGAGAAGACGTCATTGTCCTCCAGACCTCAGAATGGCAGATCCACAGACCGCTTGCACCATGCATGTGGAAAAGCTGCAGACACTCAAAGCCAGCCCATGAAAGCAGCCAGGATGGGGGTTTTACCTTGCAAAGCCACAGGAGTGGCACTGCCCAAGGCCATGGGAGCCCACATCTTGCATCTGCATGACTTGGATGTGAGACATGGATTCAAACAAGATCATTTTGAAACTTTAAGATTTATTGACTGCCCTATTGGATTTTGGACTTGCAAGGGGCCTGTAGCCCCTTTGTTTTGGCCATTTTCTCCATTTTGAACAGGTATATTTACCCAATGCCTGTACCTAGGAAGTAACTAACTTGTTTTTGATTTTACAGGCTCTTAGGAGGAAGGGACTTGCCTTGTCTCAGATGAGACTTTTGACTTGGTCTTTTGGGTTAATGCTTCAATGAGTTAAGACTTTAGGGGACTGTTGAGAAGGCATGGTTGTGTTTTGAAATGTGAGGACATGAGATTTATGAGGGGCGAGGGGTGGAATGATATGATTTGGGTATGTCCCCGCACAAATCTCATTTTGAATTGTAGTTTCCATAATCCCCACATGTTGTAGGAGGGACCAGGTAGAAATAATTAAATTATGGGGGTGGCTTCCTTCATCCTGTTCTCATGACAGTGAGTTCTCACGAGATCTGATGGTGCTATAAGGAGCTTTACCTCCTTTCCTTGGCACTTCTCCTTGCTGTCACCATGTGAAGAAGGATGTGTTTGCTTCCCCTTCTGCCATGATTGTGAGTTTTCTGAGGCCTCCCCAGCTGTCTGGAACTGTGAGTCAAGTAAACCTCTTTCCTTTGTAAATTACGTAGTCTCAGGTATGTCTTTATTAGGAGCATGAGAATGGACTAATACACTTCCTTAGGATTCCCTGTGCTTCATTTTGGTCCAGTAATTAAGATTTGACATCTAGTACACTACTCCAACCCCAGCACAATTCTGATTGGTTGGTACCAACCTGTTCTTAATTATTTTAAATATTATTACCCCTTTGTACCTGCTGGAAGAGCAGTGGTTCTCAAGCTTCTGTTACTCTTTAGGATCAAAACAGCTGACTGAGTTCACCCAAGAACTCTCAAATTATAACCCTCCAGGTGGGGTCTGCAGGCTGGTCAAGAATAGTTGTGTTAGAGGAACATAGCTGAAGGGTATGGCCTGTTATTTGGAAAGGGACTCACCAGTTACATAATGAGACCTTTGTCTGGGGAAGGAGGAACTCTAAGCCAGTGGGTCTCAATCTTGGCTGCCCATTGGAATGAATAATAAGGAAAAAAACCCCAATACCAGGATGTTATTCCAGAGATTCCAGTTTAATTGGACTGGAGTGTGGCCTGGGCACTGAGTTGTTCTTTTTTTTTTTTTTTTTTTTTTTTAAAACACTTCCCATCCATTTTTATGTGCAGCCAAAGTCGAGACCCACTGCTTTAAGCAGAGAATAAAGCAAGTTAGAACATCTAGCCTTGAAAGTATGTATAAATGGACACAGGAAGGAGAACATCACACTCTGGGGACTGTGGTGGGGAGGCGGGAGGGATAGCATTGGGAGATATACCTAATGCTAGATGACGAGTTAGTGGGTGCAGTGCACCAGCATGGCACATGTATACATATGTAACTAACCTGCACATTGTGCACATGTACCCTAAAACTTAAAGTATAATAATAAAAAATAAAATAAAATAAAATAAAATATAGACTTAAAAAAAAAGAAAGTATGTATAAGTGGCTTGAAAATAGAAAAAAAAGGATATATTGATAACGTGTGTGTGTGAGACAGAGAGCAAGAGACAGAGAGGGAAAGAGCGTGTAAATTAAATTAACTAAATAAAGGGATATAGTATAAAAGGACTCAAAGACAGATTTTCTTAAGGTTTTCCTAGATCCTAGTAATTGTATTATTATCATTTGGTTTTCTTTAATGTGTCTCCCAGTGATTGACAGATTGGGCAATTCTGATCATAAGGATTCTGGTCTCTAAGAGTCCAGAATGTATAGAGCATTATAAAAACAGCTTAGCTTACTAATTGCAGCTTCCTTCCCTCTTTGCAGCTTCTTTTCCTAACTCTGCACTGCAGGCCCAGTATATTTTGTAACCCCCCCAAATCTCATTTGCGGCCAGAATTGTGACATCAACTCTTTTTTTTCTGGTGTGGTTTGGAATTAAATCATGGTGAGAACTAATTTCAGAACCCTCGGGCGAGTCATGGCTGTTTGAGCAACTCTTAACTTTGCAGCTTTCATAAGTGCTCATTGTCTAAATGTATGCCCGTTTCTTGGAACTGAGCTTCTATTTTGAATCTAACTTTGTATTGTCAATACCCTCTAGGCAAATACCACCAGGAACACACCTATAATCAAACAAATTGAGTTTATAATTTGTTGCAGCAGGAGAACATATACTGTAGGAAACTATGGGGTGTCTAAGAGAGCGGGTGTTAGAAAGACCTTCTTACAGGATTTGGGCTTTGGTTGAGTGATGTCAGAGAGGGTCCACAAAGCAGGTGTTCACTCTAGATTGAACGCTGTCAGAAAGTGGGGGCAATTCTATAATTGGGTATCTTAATATATCTTATTTATAGAGATGGTAGATTAATTATAAAGTAGCAGTCACACATTTTGGCTAAGAGACAAAATATCTGGCATTTTGTGGGTAGCATAGTGACCTTGGTTGTATCTTTCCTTGGATAAAATTATGAAGTGGACTTGTTTTACCTCACTTTATCATGGTCTCAGAGTAACCTCGTTTGACGTTGGTATTCTGTGAGATTGTTTAACAGGAGAATAACTTGACATAACTGTGTGTGCTACACCAGCTTCTGGGGGCCAGGGCTACCTTTCCCCTACTACTTCTCAGTAGTGTGCATGTTTTTGTTTTTTTTGACAAGGTTTCACTGTCATCCAGGCTGGAGTGCAGTGGTGCGATCACAGTTCACTGCAGCCTTGACTTCTTGGGTTCAGGTGATTCTGCCACCTCAGCTTCCTGAGTAGCTGGGATTACAGGCATGCACCACCATACCCAGCTAAATTTTTTGTAGTTTTCGTAGAGATGGGGTTTTGCCATGTTGCCCAGGGCTAGTTTCAAACCCCTGGGCTCAAGTGATCTGCCCACTTTGGCTTCCCAAAATGTTGGGATTACATGCCTGAACCACTGTCCCCAGCCCTGCATGGTTATACTGCCCAAAATCCCAGTTTCTTTCTAAAACTAGTGTTACAGCTCTTTTACTCCCATGGTTAGACAAGTTCTGAGTTCTTGTCCCACAACTGAGAAGAATGAGGTACACAGATATCAGAAAGTGAGTAAGGCAGAATAGAATTTATTGAGCAACAGAAACGCTCTTGACAGTGAGAGGGGACCCAAAGGTGTGTTGCTAGCCATGAGGCTAAGTCTAGGGATTTTTATGGGCTTGAAATGGGGAAGTGCATGCTGGTTGGTCTATGAGTATGTTTGAAAAAGCACCATTCAGAAATAGGCACAATAGTGTAGATGACCTTTTGGGGAAGGGTATGTCTACATAAAATAGGTGAAGGAAAAGGACCAATTTGGAGAGAGCATGCCAAATGGAAATGGGAGCTCTCAGTCTGGTTCGTGGATTTACACTTTGGTTTTCAGGCTTTAGATTGTCCTTGGCTTGAAGGTTGAGTTTCACTGGGGACCCATCCCTTTTTGCCTAGGAATTTACCTGCCATGGTGATGGTGGTTCTGTAGCCACCGCAGAGGATGGGATAAAGTTCTGAAAGCCTAAAAGCTGACCTCACACTGCAGCCTGCCACTTTGGTTCTATCTTGTCAAGCTTCCTTCCCAATAACTGAATGGGTCCCACTGTTACCAACTCATGCTTCCATTAAACTTGTTCTGACAACCTTACTGAACAAGCCAATGATTCTGCTGGCCCAGCTTGTGCAACTCTGGTAGTTGCATGAAGCTAGTTATGGTGACCAGAATTTCTCTTCTTTTGAGCACATCACCACCTTCTGCTAGTTATGCAATGCTCTCCATCCTACAGGACTCACATCCAGGTGAGTTTGTGTGAGAAGAAACACTTATTTTATTTTTTGGGACAGAGTTTCACTCTTGTCACCCAGGCTGTAGTGCAATGGTGCAATTTCGGCTCACTGCAACCTCCTCCTCCCAGGTTCAAGTGATTCTCCTGCCTCAGCCTCCTGAGTAGCTGGGATTACAGGTGTGCACCACCATACCTGGCTAGTTTTTGTATTTTAGTAGAGACGAGGTTTGACCATGTTGGCCAGGTTGGTCTCGAACTCCTGACTTCAGATGATGTGCCCAACTTGGCCTCCCGAAGTGCTGGGATTACAGGCATGAGCCACTGTGCCTGGCCTGAAACACTTACACTGAGTCAAATTTGTCTCTTTAAACCTCTCTCCTAAATTTGGTCTGTTTCTGCATGACAGCCCTTTAGAATTTTTATTGATTACATGTTTGCTGAATGAATACATCGTCTCCAAAATACCAGCATTTAGTAATATGTAGCCTTTTCTTTTGTTTAGGAAGCTTGGAATATTAAAAACAAATGTGAAATATATGAAAAAGGAATAAGGAGGAGGCATGGGGTAGATGTGAAAGAAAGAAGGCAATTTTAGAAAATGGAGTTCATGGTAGACAAACTTTCTTTCTTTTTTTTTATTTGAGACAGAGTCTCGCTCTGTCACTCAGACTGGAGTGCAGTGGCACCATCTCGGCTCACTGCAACCTCCGCCTCCCAGGTTCATGCCATTTTCCTGCCTCAGCCTCCCAAGTAGCTGGGACTACAGGCGCCCGCCACCATGCCTGGCTAATTTTTTATATTTTCAGTAGAGACAGGGTTTCACTGTGTTAGCCAGGATGGTCTCCATCTCCTGACCTCGTGATCCACCTGCCTCGGCCTCCCAAAGTGCTGGGATTAAAGGTGTGAGCCACTGTGCCCGGCCCATGGTAGACACACTTTCAATGAAAAATGAGAAACAAAGGGAATCATAGGCATTTACAGTTGCCTAATCTTTCTAACTCAACTTCCTGCTTGAAAAAAAATTTCCTGTGACTCTCTGACATAATTACACAGTCACCCAGGAATGCTGGATGGTCACATCATAGGGAATATTAAACAGAAAAACAATAATAAAAAGAATGTGTATAACAGGAAGAAAGAAGGCAATATTAGAAGCATCCCTGCAAAGAACAGATGCAAAGATTTTTCCATTGTTGTGGAAAGGAACTTGAAATGCAAAGACAAGGCCAAATGACTCGCTCAAGGTCACCTGGGACCTCAGGGCAGAATGAGAGAGTAGATTATTGTCATGCTGTATCCACCAGACCATGATGTCTCAGTAGCAATGTACCTGCAGGCTAAAGTCACATGTCACATAGTTAGCACACTGCTCCCTGCCAGACTTGAAGATAGCAGAATCACTGTTTTAGGAGAAAGATTTAAAGCTGTCATTAATGAATCCAAGTAGCTGTTTTTGTAAGTACATAAATATCTCTAGTATGGAGAGGCAGAATTAAGTCTTGGTAGCCACCTCACAAATGTTGACTATAAATGTTTGGTTAGTGACAAGTCTAGCTAAAAAGGAAATAGAATATTTATGAACTGTCATGAAAAAGAATCTCTGCAAGGTTCACATTTAGACAACAGTGCAATGAAGGCAATCTTATGAGTTATTCAAGAGAGTCGTCTTGGGAACTTGCTCTATGGTAATTCTGAGAATTACCTATATAAATAAAGTCAAATTGGGAAGGTGGGCCGTTCTGTTTTTACATAGAAAAAATCATTTCAGTTTCTAGGACACTATCTAAGATGTACTAAAATGGAGATTATCACTTGCTTATTTTCTTGAAAAAACATTAACATAGTACAATACAACAGAAGAGTAGTGGCCAATAGATTCCAAACCAGAAGGAATGTTTATAGAAGCACACACACACACAAAAAGACTCCACAACTTACTTACATTACTTTTATAATATTCCTAATTATTGTAGTGGTTTGAAAGAGGTCAAATGTTACATCTAAATATAAAAGATTAGACTTATAAATGACAAGGTTGTACTGACCCCAATATTCTATAGGGTTGAAAACAAAATACAATTGACCTTCATGATACACCTGATATAATGCAGGTCTTTGTTGTACATCAGATTACATTCTGCCTGTCTTGAAATAATAATGGCATTCTTTCTGAAGCCATTTGATTAACTAGAATCATGAGCTTTGCAGGAGGAAATGAATAGTGGCAAGAATGACTTGCTTTCTGAGTAAACATAGCCTAGGGAAATGTTTTCCTGGGAGAGCGCTCTCCATTCTCCACCTCCCCTGGTGTGTCCTCTGACTAAGTAGTTCTTCCCGTACTGCATCGCTGCCCAGAATATTCTGATGACAGCCTCCCACCCCACCCCACTTCATCATGCTCTTCCAGGACAGCTACAGGAAGAAAAGGAGATAACAGAATCTAATGATGTCCCATAAGATCTCCAGTCAAGGTGTGAACATGAAGCTCCAGTGAGTAATGTGGTGTCTCACATCTATAAATGCCTTATGTGTGACTAATGCATTCTTGAGACATGTCCAGGACAAGTAGAATTAAGTCTTGATGGCTGCCTCTGATGATCACACCCTCATCAGCAGTCTGATCTATGCTTTGTTTGCAAACCCGGACCTTGTTGTGGCCTGCAACTCCCCACAGGCTCTCTCCCCAGCTGTCAAGCCTCTTCTGAAACACACTTCCCCTTTAGAGAGGGCCGTCTTCACTCATGTTAGAACCTGACACCCCGAGAGACTTTCCTCTCACCAGCTGGTTTTGACTGTGGCAGAAATGTTGTTGACATAGCAGATGGTCTTGATATTTCTGAAAACCGGCAACATCTTTGCCATGGCCACCCCCACACTCTTGGCTACTGTTTCTCCTTCAAGTAGTTTGGGTCATTTTTAGCAAACCTGTATGTTCCAATGTTTTTTCTTAAATATCAGAACGGGGAACAGTGTAAGACAAAAGTCTCCTAAAATATAGACCAAGGCAGAATATGAGGGCTGTTTCGCAGAAAACCCAAAAGCTGAAATAAATTCTATTTTTAATCAGATTCTTTGATGAATTAGAATGAGCAAAAAGTGAGCAGATTTTAAATATTTGTGGTCTGAAATATCAGGCAGTAAGGTATGGCTAATGGATTGTGCTACAAGAAGTAGAGTCTGATATTCATGATGTTTGAAAGCCTCTTAAAACAATATACCAGTGAGTAATGTTTATCCTTATTGAACACAAGGTGACTTGAGAGAAGGGTAAGTGCAACTGGATTAGAGATTATTACTTAGTAGTAACTCTAGAGCCAAAGCAAATCTAAGACACTGTAACAATGTGATGACCTGGGACCCAATCCAGTCATCCTGAAAAATTAAAAGCAGACTGATTTATTATTTCCTTGCTTGCTCCATGCAGGCAGGCACTCTGAACACTCTCTTAAACTCACTAGATAATGGTATAAACAGCTCTGCTTCATTTCGGAGATATCTGTACAACTTTAGAAAATGCTTATTCTCCTGGAAAGGACTTTCACACAGATGGGAAGTAGGCATGAGCAGTGCAGGCCCTGCCAGGTTCAGTCAGCTTCTTGAGTCAACATCACTATCCAGGCCTGTAGCACTCATGATTGAGAGTGTCATTTGGATTGGCTAACAAAGGACAGTTGAGAACTCTGCCTCCAAAATGTCACAGTTAAAACACAGCTTACTAGATACAAATCCTGCCTTCTCATGGTAATATCAATGATCCGTACAGCAGTGAAATGTGGAGCTAATTGATTCCTTTGAAAGCCAAAAGCAGGGTCCTAAGGATAAGAACGCAGTGGAGTTATATGGATGGATGAGGTATATAAAAAGGATGGGAGGAATTTGTGGAAGTGTAAACGTGGCATGTCCCATGTAAGGCAAGCTGAATGAGGAAAACCAATTTGGGTGTCAGGTGTATAGTGGGGTGGGATGGCAAGAAGACTCATGCTTGGCACAAGACAGCAGAGAGGGTAATGCAGGGATTGTCATGAGAAGCTAGGGGCGGAGAAGCACTGGGTATATGATGTGTTATAATTTCTAGTTCCTTCCTGTTTTGTTGATTACATTAGTAGTGTCTCCAAAGGAACACAATGCTTGAAATAAAAGATTCTTTTCTTAATGGAAAATGACTTACTTATAAAAAATATTCTGTTAACTCTACCATCAATCTGGCTTATCTCCAAGCACAGAAAAGCAAGATAATTAAGAGAACTGAGACAATGTGAAAAACAGTTAACGACTAGATGAAATGGACACCAAACCCATCAGAGATGTAGAGCTAGATTCTTTGCTAGATCATGGGGAGGTCAGGAGGACCCAGCAGTGGTGTGGGAGGGGATTTGGGATAATTCTAAGGGTACCAAAGCATTTCAGTATTTTAATACACAGTCACACCAGCTAAATACAAGCCCTGAAGATAACCAACATTTCTTATAAGTCATGTCTTATAATAGAAATATTTAATAAAGTTTTTAGAGCCAAGGAAAGAGCCATATCTGGGACCCTTCTCACTTGTTAAAGGCTCCTTACTCATTATCAACCTACATCTGTCAACCAAATGAAACAAAGTGTAAAATAAGAATCCTCCTACATCTTTTCTCGTTAATGGAAGACAGTAGCTTCAAGGAAAAAGTATAAAGATTCAGCAAAGGGTTTAAATACAGGCCACATTTAACATAGGTCCAGTTGATTCGATCCTTTCAGATCAGCCTCTGAATTCTTGTTGTTCACCAATAAATACATATTTTGTATTAGTCCATTTTCATACTACTATAAAGAAATACCTGAGACTGGGTAATTTATAAAGGAAAGAGGTTTGATTGGCTCACAGTTCCACATGGCTGGGGAGGTCTCAGGAAACTTACAATCATGGCAGAAGGAAAACGAGAAACAGACATCTTCTGCACAGGGCAGCAAAGTGGAGGTAGTACAAGCAAGGGAAATACCAGACACTTATAAAACCATCAGATCTCGTGAAACTCACTCATTATCACAAGCACAGCATGGGGGAAACTGCCCCCATGATCCAATTACCTCCACCTGGTCCCGCCCTTGGCACATGGGGATTATGGGATTTACAATTCAAGGTGAGATTTGGGTGGGGACACAGAGCCAAACCATATTATATTCAGAACAGATGTTGAGCCCAGCTGTGGGAGCAGTAATGGCCTGTGAGCCAGATTGTTACTGGGAACTTTAGGACCCTTGACGGGTTTGAGAATAGTGCCAATTCTTCTAGGATGTGTTTGGGTTTCAAAGCATTTTGAAAACATTTGGTAGACATGTGCAAACATACCAAATGCGTAATTGTCCCTGAAAGCAGGCGTCTAATTGACTATTTAGTGACAACATAACATGGGCCTCATTTCTCAAGAAACAGTAGGTGGTCAAAATTTTAGGAGAATATACTCCACAGAAACTCATGTAGCATAGCTCAGTGATATGCCTATGAATCTTGAATATTAATTTTTCTTTCCTCATGAAAAATGCATCTATCCATATACGTATAAATATTTTTTCTTTTTTAAGCAAAATACTTAGTCAAATTGTAAAAGAATAAAGAATTCTATATAAAAGTTTTAAAAATTGCTTTAGAACAACGTCAGTTGGAAAAAAATTCATAATTTTTCATAAATACATTTTCTTTGTATTTAAAGCAAAATATTTAACAAAGTATGCCACATATGAAAAATGTGTATGAAGAGGTCGGGTTAGTCTCAAAGTAATCTGATGGTAAATCATGCCTATCAGAGGTAGATTCCAATATCAGAAAAAACTGTTTTCTAGGCTTTTTGTGCTTCTATTTCACAGACATCCCACCTGAGTTCTAAATTTATTTCTCAAAGAAGCCAAGCTCCTGAGAGAGAAATGATACTGTGAGGTAAGAGTTCAGAAGGAAACACACACAGACACACCCTCACAAATCACACTGGCTGTCATCCCACCACCGTGTAGTCTTCTAGGATTTCAGGTGGGATGAGTAAAAATGTAGAATTAAAGTGATTCTTTCAAGATCATAATAATTAATAATTCCTAAAATAGAATTTTAAAATTCATCTTTTATGGGCCTGTATTTTTGCCTACTTTGGTATTACAGATATCCGCTTATACCCCTCTTGCATTTCACCAAAAACACTTTGATTTTGTACTGTGGCAGACAATCTAAGGAAATAAATTTTATCTCTTCTACCTGTTTTTTCCTTGCTCTATTTCAAGGCAGAATTCACGATTTGAAATTCCTTGCCACATGGATGTTAGTCTGGCAGAAAACATAAGCAATCTTAAATCCAAAGCTTTTTTTGGCTTTATATAAAAATCTCAGCCCTTTAGAAGAAATGGAGTTCCAAAGTTGGTGAGAAGGGGAGTGGTTCTGAATGCAGGGAAAGAGTTGAGTCAGAATGGGAAAGGGAGGAAGGACCTCAAGCCCCGCAGTCTGGCAGTTCCAGGGAGAGTGACCAGGCCTTAGAAAGGAATAGTTCGTGGTTCCCAACCTTACCCAAATCCCCAACCCTAAGTGAGACACAGAGGCTGTGTCGCTAGACATAAAGAGACCATAATAGATGTATTCAGTAGTAGAGCAAAAAATTCAAGGATCTTAGATGGATCCTTCTGCTGTTTTATTCTTTTCTTTGCCTTCTCAGTGCCTGAAATGGGAGCGTGTGTCTATATGTGTGGGTGTATGCACCTTATGTGTGTGCGTGCATGGTGGTGGGATTTAGAGGATGGGGCCAAGCATGAGTAGGAATTCCAATGGGGTGAGTCACAAAGTTGAACTAAGTTGATTTAAAGAAATGAAGACATAATAGTCTTTCCATATCAAAGTATATGGACTAAATTGATCTCTGCCATAGTTGACCATTAACGATTATACATAAAGAACCAAATTTCCTGGTTTGAATATAAATGGAAGCCATTGATTTTTCTAGGAAGTTGAATACATTATGCTTATCATGTATACCTTCCAAAAAGTTACCTCATGTCAAATTGTGCACAAATTAGATCTGTTTCCTAACTTGCCGAATGAAGTTGTTTATGGTTTTGAAACCTTTCCCCTTGGAAAGGTGCAGTGGACGTTACTCTGCCAAATCTCAAAATGCACTGATTCACTCCACAGATGTTTACAGCCAGTGTTTACATGTGTTTACCAGTGTTTACGTGTCTTCCATCAACCAAGCACTGACCTTGGCTTTGGAATATGATGCTAAATGGCATACAGTCCAGCTCCCAAGGTACTCAGAAGCCTGGGACAGGGAATCTACTTCACCCTCAAATTTCTTACCCTGTGGAGGAATCCTTGTATTTAACAGAGACCAGCCAACAAACAGTGCCCCATACTGGAATGTCAGAATGGGAAGGAGAGAGAAGATCACAAGCGTCTTGTGTTGTGAACCTCAAACCCTGAAATCTGGCAGCACCAGGGAAGAGTCCTCAGAAAGAATGGCTCTGTGGTTCCCAAACTCTCCCAAATCCCTATTCCCTAAGTGTAACCAAGTGAGCCAAGGAAATGGTCATCCCTCTCACTTCACCTGGAGATAAATTTGTGCCTGGGGCCGATAACTGCTTCCTGTTCCCCATCATGATGTCAAAATGCAAATGGCAGGTATGATGAAGATGAGCATATGATAGAAATAAGACTGTATTTCACAAAAATATAATCAAATCTTTATATTTCAAAATAAGCTTACAGATCTCCACCTAATATGACTTCAAGTAAATTTACATTATGTGGACCTACCGTTTCCTAAGTATTTGCTATACTGCTCCATGGCTTTGTCAAATGTCTCTTCAATCTCTTAGATGGGATTATTGCCATCTACAAATAACTTCTGCTTTTTTAAAAAAGTCATTCAACAAACTTTATGAAACTACCAGGAACTGGATCAGGTGGTGGGGATTAAGGATGAAGGCCACCCTCTCTGCTTATCTTAAACTCAACAGCTTTTCTTGATTGTATCAACATTTTTTCAACTCCTTTCATTTAAAGAATACATTTTTTTGAAAAAGCATTTAGTTATGATTCAGAAATATAGCAATATAGTGAGATAAAGCTTATACATATATATATATATATATATATATTTTTTTTTTTTTTTTTTTTTTTTTTTTTTTTGAGACAGAGTCTCACTCTGTCTCCCAGGCTGGACTGCAACAGCATGATCTGGGCTCACTGCAAACTCCACCTCCTGGGTTCAAGCGATTCCCCTGCCTCAGCCTCCTGAATAGTTGGGATTAGAAGTGCGTGCCATCACAGCCAGCTAATTTTTGTATTTTTCCTGGAGATGGGGTTTCACCATATTGGCCAGGATGGTCTCAGTCTCTTGACCTCGTGATCCACCTGCCTTGGTCTCCCAAACTGCTGGGATTACAGGCGTGAGCCACTGCACCTGGCCACTTACAGATATTTTGTAGGAGGTACCCTAAGCCAGACTTTTGCCCTGAAGACTTTTCTACTCTGCAGTGTTTATTTTTCTGTTTCAAGATGTCTGCAGCAGAAAGAATAATGCAAAATTTCAACATCAGTGTTATTCTAAAAACAATCGTATGAAAAATTCAGGTTCCTTCAATAACGACTACCTTGAAAAATAAAAAATTCAGTCACGCAGTTGGTTTTTTTAGTCTTGAGAATATCAAACTGTGTGTGACTGACTTTCACTAAATTGACTAGTCACTGTTGAATGACATGCCCCTTAGCTAGGACAGCCTGGAAAATTGTTTTCAAAGCTTTTGGGACTCTTTCACTCCAATTTTTAGCACAGATTCAAGAATATCTACTTAGCTACCAGGCATCTTCTAGGGTACAGACATTTCTGTACAAAGGACTGATCACCCTCTTCACTGAGCCCTCTCCAGAGTGGGACTTCAGTTGCTTAGTGTAAGAAAACTAGTCTTTTAAGTCACTTTTCATTTCCTTATAATTCATGGGTTTTCTCACTTCAGTCCCTGTCAGAGGTCAGAATGTTTTCCCTCCATTCTTCAGCATCTTCATTTGCCTACAATTATTGTTCAAAGGTAAGTTGCAAGCTGTCCATAGGAAGAAATGTATGATGTAGTACATGACACAATAGTCATGTACCTTATGTGGTTACTGTAGCTCACAGAGCATCAGTCTTAGTAGGTGATCTGTAACTGGTTGTGGAATAAATAAATAAAGCAATGATTGAATGACAATATAACTGAAGAATCAATGGGCAATGCGTATAGGAGTTACTAAGTGTATTCGTCCATTCTCACATTGCTATAAAGATACTACCTGACACTGGGTAATTTTTAAACAAAAGAAGTTTAATTGACTCCCAGTTCCACATGGCTGAGGAGGCTTCAGGAAACTTGCAATTATGGAGGAAGGTGAAGGGGAAGCAAGGCATCTTCACAAGGTGGCAGGAGAGAGAAAGAAGGGAAAGTGCCACACTTTAAAACCATCAGATCTCCGGTGAACTCCATCACTATTATGAGAACAGCATGGGGAAACTGTCCCCATGATCCAATCACCTCCCACTAAGTCCTTCCCACAATACGTGGGGATTACAGTTCGAGATGAGATTTGGGTGGGGATACAGAGCCAAACCATATCACTAAGTAATCCGATACCATAAGAATTACATAAATATTTTTTACCACATTACGTTTTTTTCAAGTAAGAAATGTTTTCAATTCTGATGTTAGCCAACTTAGGGTGTCTTATTGTTTTCCCCAGTGACCAAGCAGAAAACAAAATGCTCAAAAAGGATCAGAGAAGAGAGTTCAACAAAGGGATTGTTTACAATCATGTGGGTGGGGTTAAGTGCAGTATTACATCAAAGACTAGTGCAGTACTTTGGAGTCAGCAAAAGCTGGAGTGCTGAGGGGCAGGGGGAGGAAGCAGTTAGTGACTGGAACATAGAGTGGCTGCATTAAGAGGGCCATCCAATAAGAAGAGTGTCCTTGGGTGGAAGGCCAGAGCCAGCTTGGCAGATGACTTGCCAGGAAGGTTGCTGTTGGAATAAAAGTGCTTACATCATTCTGCACTAAACTTTTAATTTCCTGGCAAGTGTCTTCCATTGGCCAAACTGAAAGCTGGAGGGCAAGGAAGCTTGTTGGTGCAGTCCCTAGAAGTTGAAGTCTTGGATTTCAAAGGAGGATAGTGAAGGTTGGAAAGCGAATCTGGCGTGGGGGGTGGGGCAAACCCCAAATATGCAGGTGCCTTCTCTATTTATTAGCAGAGGTGGTTAATTGGTGGTCTTCAAAGTATTGACAGTTTCCTTCCAATCTTTATTTGTGCAGGATAATACCTCTTTCAGAGGTAGGGAAAACATGATGGAAAGCATAAATTTCAACCATGAAATTCCATGCCCCCTCCCTCACAAAAGGTATTGTGACAGAAAAGAAATGTAGAACTTCAATTCACTTTATAAGGACCACGTGCTAACCAATTGTGCCACTGGAGCCACAGCACTCAATTTATTTTAGATTCCTAGTTAGCATAATTTGTAGAAAATCAAAGCTAGACAGTAGTGATGTCTCTCAAATTTGTTTGACAAGAGGTCTAAAAATTGTCCATATGTGTATTAGGCTGCTCTTGCATTGCTAGAACAGCACTTATGAATATCCCGCACGTGGATATCCCAAGTTTTAACTTCAGAGGCTGAATATGTCTGATCGCATTGCAGAACACAATAAATCATCTTGTCTCAGAGAAAATCCTATAATTAGGTAATTGGCATTGATATGGTTGACCTAAAAGGGAATTGTGGAGTAGAGGTTTGCTCGCAATTTCTTTAAAATACCTGAGTCTGGGTAATTTATAAAGAAAGGAGATTTAATTGTCGTAGCGTTCTGCAGGTTGTATAGGAGGCACGATGCCGGCATCTGCTTGGCTTCTGGGGAGGCCTCAGGGAACTTTTAGTCATGGTGGAAGGCAAAATGGGAGCTTGCACAGTACATAGCAAAAGCAGGAGCAAGAAAGAGTGTGGTGGAGGGAGGTGCCACAGACTTTTAAATGACCAGATCTCATGAGAACTTATTCACTATGGCAAGGACAGCAACAAGGGGATGGTGCTAAGCCATTCATGAGAAATCTGCCTCCATGATCCCATCACCTCCCACTAGGCCCCACCTCCAACATTGGGGATTACAAATCGGCATGAGATTTAGAGGGGACATATATCCAAACTATATTAATACAATTTTTTGCCACGTATATTTAGAAAGAAAAATGTCTTCAATTTCTGTTTTGAAAAAATGCATTAGGTTCCCTAAAAGTGCAGCCTGATACATAGATTTTTAAGTACATCTCTAAGGACATGAGGCAAGCAGGATGACACAGGGGAAGAAACTAAGGAAAGGTGTGGTTACAGCTGACCTGTGGCCTCAGCCTGATGCCATAGGGAACTCTGGAATGTGAGTGGTGCAAAAAATTATCCTGCAAGGAGGCTGGCCACATAATCAGTCCTTAGCTGCAGCTATTCCAGTGATGGTGGAAGCTTGGGCCTCAGCTATGTCCAGGAAAAGGGGCTTTCCTTGGCCAAGGCCAATTATGCAGAAGACAGTGTATCCATGAGCCACTGAAAACCCACACTTACGACAGCTTGGAGATGGGTGCACAGATGCACTAAAGGAGATCTGGGCGGGGCACAACATCTACTAGATATATATAAGTTTGTAGGCAGAATCCTTCTCACCCATGAATATCACCAGGTTTTAACTTCAGAGGCTGAATATGTCTGATCATATTGCAGAACACAGTAAATCACCTTGTCTCAGAGAAAATCCTATACAGCAATTAGGTAATTGGCATTGATAAGGTTGACCTGAAAGGAAATTGTGAAGTAGAAGTCTTGCAATATGACAGTCTTTTGAAGCCTCCCATTAAAAGCCCCCTACCATCTATCATATTTTCCCCCTCCTCATGGCTTACTCTACCTCCTTTTTATGCCTTTCCACTCATTCAGAGGTTGTTTTGAGACCCAGTCCTACCTGGCTTTACTATCACAAGGGTACTGATTGATATGGTTTGGATTTGTGTCCCTGCCCAAATCTCATGCTGAATTGTAATCCCCAGTGTTGGAGGAGGGGCCTGGTGAGAGGTGATTGGATCACGGGGGTGGACTTCTCCCTTGCTGCTCTCATGATAGTGAGTGAGTTATCATGAGATCTGGTTGTTTAAAAGTGTGTAGCACCTCCCGCCGCCCCCGCTTCCTCCTGCTCCAGCCGTGTAAGATGTGACTCCTTCCTCTTCACCTTCCACCATGATTGAAAGTTTCTTAAGGACTTCCCAGCTATATTTTCTATATAACCTGCAGAACTGTGAGCCAGTTAAACCTCTTTTGTTCATAAATTACCCGGTCTGGGGTAGTTCTTTACAGCAATGCGAGAAGGAACCAATACACTGATACTAAGATGTTAGCTGAGATGGTAACTGATAAGATTTAATCAGGAGGATGTTAAAATGTTTACGACATATATGCTAACCAATCAGTAGTAGCCAATCAGACCATTCTATGGTTAGAGCTTCCTTACTGAGCCACGTATTAACCATTCTTTCATTGCCAAGTCATTAAGAGATAGAGTCACTGGAGGAGGTACTGAGACAGCCCAGGTAGAGTGGAAGGGCACTGGGTTTGGGGAGGCTCAGGGCATAAGCTGATTAACCTGCTGGAAAGTATTTCATTATGGCTATACCAGTACCTACTGACTAAATATCAGCCCAGAAGAGTTGCTTCCGATATAATACGTTTTTATTGTTATCGTTGTTGTTGCTTTAAGTAAATCCTAAATAACTGTGACTTTGAATCTTGGCAGTTCCTGGAATCACAGAAGTCAGAAACTCATAAGACCGGTCCCAGATACAATTATAATCATAGCTGTAACTTAACACTAAATCAAGATTATCACGAAGCTTTTGCATCTAGTTTAAAACAGTAAGTTAAATAGGAACATAGAAACATACTTATTGTTGGAGGTCATTATTTTTTAAAATTGTGTTTTTTCTTCAACCTTTAAGTTCCAGGGTACATGTGCAGGATGTGCAGGTTTGTTACATAGATGAATGTGTGCCATGGTGATTTGCTGTACAGATCAACCCATCACCTAGGTATTAAGCCCAGCATCAATTAGCTATTCTTCCTGATGCTCTCCCTTCCCCTGTTCCCCCTCACAGGCTGCAGTGTGTTTTGTTTCCCTCTATGTGTTCATGTGTTCTCATTGTTCAGCTCTCACTTATAAGTGAGAATATGCAGTGTTTGGTTTTCTTTTCCTGTGTTAGTTAGCTGAGGGTAATGGCTTCCAACTCCATCCATGTCTCTGCAAAGGACATGATCTCATTCTTTTTTATGGCTGCATAGTATTCCATGGTGTATGGGTACCATATTTTCTTTATCCAGTCTATTATTGAAGGGCATTTGGGTTGATTCCATGTCTTTGCTATTGTGAATAGTGCTGCAGTGAACATATGAGTGCATGTAACTTTATAATAGAATGACTTATATTCCTTTGGGTATATACCTGGGAAAGGGATTGCTGGGTCAAATGGTATTTTTGCCTCTAGGTCTTTGAGGAATTGCTATACTGTCTTCCACAATGGTTGAACTCATTTATATTGCCATCAACAATGTAAAGGCATTTCTTTTTCTCCACAACATCAGCAGCATCAGTTGTTTTTTTTGACATTTTAATAATTGCCATTCTGACTGGCATGAGATGGTATCTCATTGTGGTTTTGATTTACACTTCTCTAATGATCAGTAATGTTGAGCTTTTTAAAATATGTTTGTTGGCTGTATGAATGTCTTCTTTTGAGAAGTGTTGTGTTCATGTCCTTTGCCCACTTTTTAATGCGGTTGTTTTTTTTTTGTAAATTTGTTTAAGTTCCTTGTAGACTCTGGATATTAGGCCTTTGTCAGATGGATAGATTGCAAAAGTTTTCTCCCATTCTGTAGGTTGTCTGTTGACTCTGATGATAGTTTCATTGGCTGTGCAGAAGCTCTTTAGTTTATATACTTGCATTTTGATAGAAAGGTAGATATAAGCTTTCTAACAAGCTGTAACCTTGAAGAAAATGGACAGTAGGCAATCTTAGCTGGTATGTAAGTAATCAATGCTTTTTCTGATCATAACTTTAATGCACAGTAATTTAATGGACAGTACTGCTAATTTATTTTTTTCTAGCATCATTTGTACAAAGTCTCCTAAAATCCATCACAGTTGAGAACAGTCTAGACAGTTATTATGATACAATCAAAAGGAAAGCTGGCAAATAAAAAAAGAAAAGTGAATAGAAGAGCTGATTAAAATAACAGTATAGTTTATAGGAGGCTTCTCTTAAATTTGTGTTTTGCAAATTTCAATTTTTGGAAGGCTCAAATCACATTAAAATATTTTACAACTACAAGTCAGCTTTCTTTTATAGGTCTAAAGAGGAAAGAGGGAGGGGTTGCATTTACTTCTCCATAGAAAGATTTCAGCAATCTAATTAAATAAATATTATAGCAGTGCATTTGAATAGTTTTCCCATCAGTGAGGAAAGAAAATGCTCTATTTCCCTGAAGTCAGACATTTATGTCACAGTTGAAGAAGGGCAAGTCAACCATCACAGAATGAATAGTTTTGTCAAGTCGATATCTGATTTGATGGAGTCGAGTTTTCTTAATGGGAACTAAAACTGTGAAATGCACATTAATCCACTGTCTGCACACCATCTTTCCCTTTAAGGTTCCAGAAGAACTCCTATTTCTGTTTTAAAGCCATCTGCTATTGCTTTTTGCCAGTGAGTATGTGGATAGATAATTTCTCAGGGTGCAATTAGAGGAACATGAAGAAACTACTTCATGCCATAAAGGGAGCTGAAAAAGCTAAAGCATAAATGGCAACATCTGCATGAGGTATGGAGCCAAGGAGGAGACAGAAGCATGCAAATCAGTCACGCACTCTCAACAGAATTCCAAGGTCCAAAAAACAATCTGGGAAGATGTTTACAGAACACAAACTCATCCACGTCAAAGGAGTAGAAAAGATGAATAATTGGTCAGGTGCATTCCTGTGGCAAAGAAAGGCAAAAGCAACTCAGTCAATTCTGAAAAACAAAACCAAACCAACCCAGGATAAATGAAAAGACTAGATGAAACGTTCTCATCTTGGATTTGAAATGACTCAGTTGGTTAACATGTAATTTCATTAAATCCCAAATCAAGGAGATTGTCTTTTCGTCACTAGGATCATGGTTTTGTTCCTTTTAGTCTCCATGTCACGTACCCCTCTTGTAAGACCCTGGCAAGTGAGTGTTGCAGCAATTTTTTTCCGGAAGGTGGGCTCCACTCCTTCATATGGGAAAGTCACAAGTTTGGCTAGCGGTGATGAGATTTAATTTCACTAAAAGCTTATAGCTGAGGTTGTGTTCTCATATTTAATACAAAGGCTGTCTTCTAGACAATTAATGTAACTCTTACATCCTCTTTAATTTGGCTCTAAAATATCTCTTTCAATTACTATAATTCTCTGATAACTTCTAACTTCTGGATGGACTGCTTGAAGCATTTTTCCCTACTCCAGAATAATGTTGGGAAAGTTCCTCATTAAGTCTTCGTTTTAGTTGAAAATCCAGAATAATGCGCCCTTGGTCTTATCTTACATATTTTTGTCATTCTGACCTCAGTGCACTGCAATCTTTGGACTTCAAGTCCCAAGCTAAGAATTAAGCCAGAGGCAGGAGCATCTGCTCATGTTATTTTTGAATCTATGGCAGCCTCTCCTCCTCCTCCTCACACCTACCTACTTTTCCACCTCTTGAAAGGCCCAATTCAACACCCATTTCCCCCTTAAAGCCTTTCCTAATCACACTAGTATTTATTAGCTGCACTGAGCTGCTCACAGCTGCACTTGTGAGCCTTCTCACCTACTTCATGGCTGGAGTTCTCACTCTAGCCTGATCAGCAACACTGGGAAGGCTTGTAAACAACAGATGGCTGGGCATCATCCCCAGGGTTTCTGACTTAGTAGGTGAGGGATGAAGACCAAGAATCTGCATTTCTAAGAAGTCCACAGGTGATGCAGATGATGCTTGTCTGCGGCCATACTTTGATGATCTCTGCTGTAGTGAATGCTTGCTACATTCTTACTCGTCCATTAAGACTCCCCTCTGTATCATCTTTCCCTGTCAGAATTAGGCCTCTCTCAACCTATACCTCTTAACTCACAAATTATCCTACCTCGATGAAGGCAGGCTAGCAAACTCAGACAGCTAATGCAGCCAGGAAGTTTGCAGATGTATGCATCTGGTGAGCCATCAGACATCGAAAATGATCCATGATCTTCCCAATGGATCATAAACATGCTCACAGAGTAGACACCCTGTTGAGACAGGGCTACATGGTGACCAGGCTTGGGACAAGACAGAGATAAGGCCACACTGCTAACAGAAAAAAGGCTAAAGATCCCTCCTTCCGTTTGCTCCTTTGCCCGAGACAACTCAAACCTCAATTTCACCTTCCTGCCTCCCTCCTAGATAAAAATTAGTAAGCTAATCAGTCACAAAAAGAAACCCCACCTTTTGACGGCCTCCAATCCAGGCCTGTTTCCAGCTTTCTTAAACCCTCCTACACAGATGCATATCCTTGTAGGAAGCTCCTCCCGACTTCCTTGAGAGGACCTGTATTTCCTCTGCTGTGTGTTTCTCCTGGGCTGCAGCAGGTTCAAGAACATAAACTCTTTCACCCCAAGCTCTGTTCCTGCTGCTCTCTGCTCACTGGGCTGTGCAGACAGACAGTAGGGATGATGTGCCCCTCCTGAAGGAATTCAAAGTAAACACAAATTTAACATTGTGCAGGACAGGCCACAGGGACTATGAGCATGTTGGGTAGGCAGAACATTACCAGCTTGCGGCCTTGCTGAAAGGCTCAAGACCTCAAGGCCTTGCTGAAAGAACCCTATTCTAAAATCTCTGACTTCTCCAACTCTCATCAGTTTTTCTCTCTCTTCTCCGACACACTGAGAGTTGGGTATGAAGAAAGCAGCAAACATGTGCATTGTTCCTTAAGATGTACAATGCATGTTTACAACCCTTGCCTCGTTTAATTTTCATATCTGTAAGCTAGGTGTAGTAGATCCAGTTTAAAGATGAGGAAACTGATCCTCAGAGACATAGGTGTTAGAACAACCTCACATCAATAAAGTGACCAACTTCATACAGTAATCAAGTAAAGAAATCAGGGTCTG
The DNA here is from genome assembly GCF_029289425.2 of Pan paniscus. Taxonomy (NCBI): domain Eukaryota; kingdom Metazoa; phylum Chordata; class Mammalia; order Primates; family Hominidae; genus Pan; species Pan paniscus. The sequence continues at coordinate 22,594,571 of NC_073271.2, forward strand.
AACTGAGTTTCCTGTGCTCTTTTTGCTAGACCACGATACCTAAACCTCCTGGGAGCATGCAACTGAGCAAAAAGATGCTCTCCTATGCTCTCAGGTGTTTTATTTTCCTTCCCATCTAGACAATACCATCCTCAGTTAGAGACCATGTTATGTATTTCTCTGGCATCCTGCCTAGCTGGATCTAGTGGAATGCTGAGCACATAGCAGGCCCTCAGCAAGGAGTCACTGACTGATTGAAACTCATAAACCTTTCTCACAAGGAGACAGAGGGGAGAGGCTGTTTTAAAACGGAGGAACTTTTCTATCTTTGTTCCAGCATTGTAATACTAGAGGCTGTTGTTACTTTAATTCTTCAGGGTGCTCGGTATCAAAGCATTTTTCACACTTAGAAATGTTTATTTTCCTGTTATGGTTTCTGCATTGAAAAAGGTTGGGAGGTTCAAACTTCAATTCCACGTATGTTTTTCTGAAGTTTCATGAATATTTAGAAAATGCATGTAGAACATGTGGTAGACGCTGTGCTGTGTGGTCCATATCCCCCGTTTAAGGAAAGACTTGTTGTCCCAGCTGTTGTGAGTGTTGTTGGCACCAGCCTTCAGCCATCAGCTTCTCAGGGACTGCCTGAGCTACAGTGAGCTGACTTGCCCAAGGGTGTACCCATTTCTGGAGTGGTCCAGATCCAGGGACTGCTCAGTGAAGATATAAAATCCTGGCCATCCTGGCCCAACTCAGGACAACACTGAAGGGGCAGGACTTCAGAGCTAGTCCTGGAGTTGGTTGAAGCTGTCGTTGAGTCAGCATCATGACTCAGCATTTTTCTGCTACATCCTGCTCCCTTTTTCTCCCTCCCTTAGGTGTTGAACCCAAGGGCTCTTCTCAGCAGAGTGTCTGCATGCCACACTCTGCTTTAGAGTCTGTTCCCTGGGGAACACAACCAGAGACTGAAATAATTGGTGGGCAGTGGGGAGCACAAAGGGCTGTTTTTGTTTCATGTGAAGACGATGAGCATGCTATGAACCCCGAAGAGCTGTTGTATAAGCAAGTAGAATGTGTTTGGCTGTGGTGTGTTAAAGCTGACTGTGTTACACAGAGAGTGGGTGGGTGTGTCCGTGGCTTTGCTTGGCGTTATTCATGCCTCTGAGCCCTTAGGGTGATAAATGGGTGGCTGCACAGGCTGGAGAAGGGCTCCTGAAGGACCCTCAGACATTCTCAGCATTTGCCCAGCGGCTGAATGTCTTTCCACGCCTTCTCCCCTTACAACTAAGTAGACAGCTTCCTTGCTTTTGTAATATTTGTGTAATCTTGATCATTTGCAATACGATGAATAGGGCAGATGTGCAACCTTACAGCTCTCATATTTTCTCCTAACGTTGCTGGAAATTTCTGAACTTCTGATTGTGTTCACGACAAGACATTTTTCTTTCATTTTCACCTAAGTTCAAGCCTGGTTTATAAGGATTTTAGGTGGTCATTGGTTAACCCTGGGGATCCTTTATTCTTCCCTGGAACTAAGGTAGAGACCTTCCTCTAATTAGCATAGTTTTGGCTGTGATGTCCACAGGGGCAAGCAAGCACTCCATTTGCTGCTTTGAGTGTCCTGTCACTTAGATAAATTTCAGGGCAATCCTTGGCCCCAGGCCTTCCCCTGGAGTTTTCTTAGCAAGACTAATTTGATATATTACCTCCACAAATCCTATCAGCCCTACCCGGTTTAGGGCTGAGGGTGAAGATAGTTTATAGGGGCAATAACAACAGAAATGTCCTCTCTGAGACAGGCAAATAATTTCCTCTCTGCTCCAGTCCAGTACTATTTCCCTTAATCTTTTTAATGCCTGGGAAGCTCTTGCTTCCTTCCTCTGTCCTCAGAGCCAGTTTTCTCTCCTCAAGGTTAATACCCTGAAAAGCGAGCAAGCCTATTGTTTCTGCTTCTCTGGGCAGGCAGCACATTTTCTATAGTTTCATCTGTCTCTATATTAAAATGGCTTAGGGTTGAAACAAATGACTCATATTCACTGGTGGTCCAGGTTAAGAGAAGGCCCTAGGTTATCTCATCAAAGGGTTCTTTTTTAAAAAATTTTATTATTATTATACTTTAAGTTTTAGGGTACATGTGCACAATGTGCAGGTTTGTTACATACGTATACATGCACACGTATGTTTATTGCGGCACTATTCACAATAGCAAAGACTTGGAACCAACCCAAATGTCCAACAATGATAGACTGGATTAAGAAAATGTGGCACATATACACCATGAAATACTATGCAGCCATAAAAAAGGATGAGTTCATGTCCTTTGTAGGGACATGGATGAAGCTGGAAATCATCATTCTCAGCAAACTATCCCAAGGACAAAAAACCAAACAAATTGTTCTTTAAGACAGAATCAAGCTGCTTATCCAAGCCTTACTGGCTTCTCTTCTCCCTGGGCAGGGATGCTAATTACCACCGGCCTACTTATCTGATTTGTGTCCTGGAATGGCCCAGTCCTCAGTATTTGTTGGCACCTGACTCAGCTGGGTTTCTGCTGGATTCTCCCTTCTCCCACAGGCCTGCAGGCTTCATATCTTACCCTTCTTCCTACACTGAGTAGCTTGTCTTTCCACCTTCCCTTCCCTGCCATGAAAGAGACTTCACCTGAATTTCTGGACCTCATAGCAATCAGTAGATGTCTTCTCTCTCCTAGTACTGCATCATTTACAGGAAGGAGGTGCTAGATCTGGATAGGGCAAGCCCCTTCTTGAAACTTGGGAGACTTAAATGAAACCTATTTTGGCCAGGCATGGTTGCTCATGCTGGTAACCCCAGCACTTTGGGAGGCCGAGGCAGGCAGATCACTTGAGGTCAGGAGTTTGAGACCAGCCTGGCCAACAGGGCAAAAATCCGTCTCTACTAAAAGTACAAAAATTAGCCAGGCATGGTGGTGGAGACCTGTAATCCTAGCTACTCAGGAGGCTGAGGCAGGAGAATCACTCGAACACGGGAGGCAGGGGTTGCTGTGAGCTGAGATCGCGCCACTGCATTCCAGCCTGGGGGACAAGAACAAGACTCCTTCTCAAAAACAAAAACAAAAATTAGCTGGGCGTGGTTGTGGGTGCCTGTAGTCCCAGCTATTCAGGAGGCTGAAGCAGGAGAATCACTGGAACTCAGGAGGCGGAAGTTGCAGTGAGCCAAGATGGTGCCACTGCACTCTAGCCTAGGTGACAGAGTGAGATCTTGTTTCAGAAAAAAAGAAAAAAAAATTCTATTTCATTTCACTATGTAATCAGTGCTTCCATTCTCATACTGTAAGAAACCTCCTTTTCGGCTTAGAACAGTTTTTGAATTTAATATAGAACATTCACCATTCTGCCCTACCTGTCCAACCAACCTTATGGGTTTTTTGTTTGTTTTTGGATGAAGACATGTTTGTGTTCTGCTGCAAGTACTTACACTGAAAAAGGACCAGGACACCCTCAATTGCTTACCCTCTGCCTGTAACCAATCCCTCCAGGAGTCTACTATTTTTTTTTCCAGAGTTATTTTTGGTGAATGTATAATGAATGGAATGTTTTGATAACTTTATGGTAATCATCCATGTGGTACATAGATAACTAGAACATAAAACTTTAATTATAGAGTATTCTTTTACTATTTACAATTTTCCCTCCCCCTCCAACATTCATTGAATTGCTAATAGTTTCTGTGAGAAAAAATGGTATGTGTGGTTGAGATTCTTGACTTAATTCACTGCCTTTTTAGTAGTCCCGTTTATTTTAGCTATTCATGTCTAGATTCAAATGCTGTCAGGAACTTATGTAAGTTTTTAAAAAGTCCAAGAAGGTATATTTTAAAAGGAAGTTGGGGCTGGGAGTGGAACACCTTTGATCTCTTTCTAGCTGTGTGATCTGTTCAGTGTGGCCTTGGTCCAGTCTCTAGTCTATCTGGGTGTTAGTTTATTTGTGAACAAAATGAACATTTTGTACCAGATGATGGCCAGATTCCTTCCAGGTTTAGTATTCTTTTTGTATCTGTGATAAGGGTCAACATTTTAAAGCGTTCAAGTCACATTTGAACCTGCCATTTTTAAAAGCATTGCAATCTCTTTCATTCAGAAATAGTCTTTCCATACACACACGCTGATTAGAGAATTGCTTGAGGGACAACTCTCAAATGAGACTCAGATGGGAAAGTACAAGTGGGAGGGGAGATTTGAGCTTCAAAAAATTGAATGAACGTTTCATAGGTTGTTAGCAGGTATCACAGATAGTAAGCAGATAGAACTCTGAATGCTGGGAAAGGAAAAATGGTAGAACAAAGACTAAAACAAAGTATTGGGTAGATTTCCTGTTTCTAAAAGTGGTATGATTGTAAAGGTTGTACATTGATTCTTCCCACTGCAATGAACTCTGCTAAGAATTTCTTTGCACCAAATGGCAGCCTTGTCACCTTGACCTTAAATCCTTCCCATAATCCTTTCTTAATAATATGCTTGGTAGAACATATTATATATGTAATGTATGTACTTTAGTTACCAAGTCAGATATATATACATATACACACACACACACACATATTATATGCATTAGATACCTCTGTGTTTTGGTAGCTAAATTACAAGTATAACATCCTGTTATTTATACCGGCTAGAAACAGAAAGCTTTCCATGGAATAGAGAATTGGCTTTCACAGACATTTATTTTTCATGTCACATTCTTCTTCTACTCTTGCTTCTAATCTGAATCCAGGCAGATCCTCTTTTTTGAACTTGTGATAACTAAGGACATTTGTTCCTTTCTGTGTAATCTCTTCAAACCTTATAATCCAGTTGAGAATGCCTGTCTGACATATTGAGCAATAATTAATTCCCTTAATAGGCATTTCCATGAGCAAGGCTTTCTCTTTTCCAGACGGTTTCTATTAGTCTGGTCATGTTTTTTTCAACAGCTGCCTACAGCTTTCATGCCTTTTCTTTTCATACCTGATTTACTTCTGCCTGCTATTGTCTTCTTTGTGGCTTTCACTTTACTCCTAGCCCTCTGTCCTCTGTCCCTAATCTTATTTCCAATGTCTTAGTCTCCAGTTTGATAATTCACATTTCCTTGTCTCACTGATTTCTTCTCATTCAATTATAATTTTGACATTTCTAAATATTGTATTTGTATTTTTTTTTGGTAGAGATGTGGTCTTGCTACACTGCCCAAGCTCATCTTGAACTCCTGGTCCCAAGTGATCCTCCTGCTTTGGCCCTCCCAAAGCACTGGGATTACAGGCATAAACCACCATGCCCAGCCTATTTATAATTAATATTGCTCCAGTATAACAGTGGAGCAAAGACATATACAATAATATTTTGAACCTACTTGTATAGAAGAGACATTTCTTCCATGGACTCTAGAAGAAGAAGCTTTTTCTCTAGTCCAAAGGGTTGATTATCTAAACTAGATAATATTTTGAAGGTACCTAGCTTAGGGTTAGACATCAGGAAAGTACTCTGTAAATGGTGATTCCATTTCATCCTCATTGTGGAATTTCATAAACTACAGCTGGCAGACCAGGGAAGATATGTGCTCAAGAAAGTGCTCTTCCCTGAATCCCTCACGTCATATTGTTAGTGCCTCTTCTGCTTATTCACAAGACCAGTCATCATAGAGGTTGGATTTGAATCTTGTTTCTGTATATAATAGAAGCCACATTCAAACTATGTGAAGCAAATGTGGGCATGGGAAGATACTAAGGAGTCTCTTGCAATCCAAGGTCTAGGATTCAGGGATGCCTGCAATTAGGGCTAGCGACACCCTGAAGACTTTCTCACTCTGTTATTTCTGCACATCTATTTTATTCCTCTTTCCCTAAAGTCTTGCTTCTCATTCTCCCACAGCTTGAAACAAAGATTGACATTTCTACAAACCAGGCCTTCCAAGAGAGATTGGCTTTCATTTCCAGGTTCAACATCGCCCTGGAAGAAATTGGTTCTTGTTCATCTTGTGTGAAGTTCTCACCCTTAGACTTATCTGGAAGGTTGAGGTTTTGGGGGAGATAATTTCACACATGAACTCTGAGACACCACATTCTCTTGGTTCTCTTTGTGTCCTCCCCCCACCACCATCCTTCTTAGCTCCTTTGCTGAATCTTCCCCATGTTACTGTCTCTAAACACTGGGAACTTAACACATGAATCTCTCCTCCGCCTATATTCACTCTCTACACAATTTTATCTAGTCGTATGGCTTTAAATATCATTTAAATGCTGATGTTCCCCGTGGTGATATCTTTGGCTTTTTCTGCATACTTGAAGTCTGTACTCATTCATCTGCATACTTACGTATAGAACAGGGGGGTAGGAAAGAGCACAGACCCTGCAATCATGATGCCTGGGTTCAAGTCCTGTCTTCATCAGCCAACTTATGTGACCACTACAGATTACTTGCCTTCGATGTGCTTCGTATTTCTCATCTGTAAAATGGAGTTAACATGGCCAGGCGCGGTGGCTCACGCCTATAATCCTAGCACTTTAGGAGGCCGAGGCAGACAGATCACGAGGTCAGGAGATTGAGACCATCTCGGCTAACACGGTGAAACCCTGTCTCCACTAAAAACACAAAAAATTAGCCGGGCGTGGTGGCGAGCGCCTGTAGTCCCAGCTACTCAGGAGGCTGAGGCAGGAGAATGGCATGAACCTGGGAGGTGGAGCTTGCAGTGAGCCGAGATCGTGCCACTGCACTGCAGCCTGGGTGACAGAGTGAGACTCCATCTCAAACAAACAAACAACAACAACAAAAAAATGGAGTTAACAATAGACCCTACCTCAAAACATTTTTGTGTGGATTAAATAAAATAATGTATACGAGTCACTTAGAATGGGTCCTGGCACATGGGAATTACTATATAAATGTTTGCTGTCATTATTTCTAGGAATCTTGAACATATAAAATCTAAAATCAAACAATTATCTCTCATCTTTCTCTCACCTTCAGACCACAAAGAAAATAACTAATGAAATGCTCTTCCAGATATTTAATTTTCTTCCCTCAACCTCTAGCGTTTCCTCTCCATTCTTTACTCTCAGATTTTGATCTTGCTTCTTATTTCACTGAAAAAAAGCCCACTTTTCCTACTGACTTTCTCAACTCAAACAAAAACAATGAACTCCCTTTCTCTAGGTATACACAGCAAAATCACTGGTGTCAGAATTGGCCCATTTTTGTGGGGCATGGCGGCTAGTTGCCTGTAATTCCAGCTACTCAGGAAGCTGAGGTGGGAGGATAACCGGAGGCCAGGAGTTCCAGACACCTGTGTAACAAAGTGATACTTCATCCCTTAAACAAATATAGAAAAAGTAAAAAAAAAGTCAGCCATTGTTCTTTTTAATATCTCATGTCTAATCTATTAGCAGATCCAGTTCTCTACAGAACTCAATAATTTTCACCACCATTACTGCCCCACTCCAAGAAATGTCCAATCTCCTCTTGATTGAACAGTTTCAAGCAGGTAATTGATCTCCCAGTGGCCATACTTGCTCCTTTCCATTCTTTTATACTTAGAGCAACCCAGCTTTCTTTAGTAAAGTCTCACCTCCTCGAGAGCAGGAACTTTTTCTGTTTTGGCCCCTGTTGTCTTCCCAGCACCTAGAAAAGTGCCTGGCATGCAGTAGGTACACACACACACACACACACACACACAAAAGTTAAATGAAAGAACCCACTAATCTGTAAGTTTATTGCCAACCCAGCTTCTTGGTTTATCAATTATTGTATTTCTTGACCACAATGCTCTGTCAAGCAAGGAGCAGGTGCTCAAAATGTATTTGTTCAATCAATCCCTGAGTTACTACGGAGGAATAATACAAGCACAAATTCCTCCTTCTACTTCCTTTCACATGTTGTCTTTTTGTTCTCCTCATTGTAAGGGCACCATAAAAACTCAAAGGAATAAATCTTTCTCGAACTAATAAAGGCTTATTTGTAAGGGTGAGGAGCTGCAGATCAAGGTGGATTAAACAGAGCTGGAGGCAGGGGTTTCATTGAATAGAGACACAGAAGCAGAGCTGCCTGGGAGACTGCATGCAGGGAAATGATGGCAGGAGCTCTCTCCATGGGAGGTTATAGCAGCTCTTGATGGAGGAAAATGGGAATCTGTGAGTTCTTAGAAGCTGAAGAAAAAAGATCCTGGAACTTTACCATAGTAAGTAATAGCTTTGTTTTTTCTTCTTTCATTTATTCTTACCTTCCCACTTACTTCATTCCTTCTTTTTTTCCTTTCCTTTGTCATACTTGTACTGAAATTAAGAATTTCAAGGTTTTGAACTAGAGGTCTATGAATTCTGACCACATACTGGCCATTTTTTTATGGGAAAATTCTTTAAAGTTCAGTTTCCTTAACTCTAGAATGAACCTAAAATTACCTTTCTCAGAGCTTTATTCGAACAAGAAAATGAGATGATATATAAACAACTCTTAAAACATTGCCTGTTTTAAAATAAGTTTAAATATTTATTTAAAAAGTAAATCCTCAGTCAATAAAGGAAACTTGCCTCTATTAATGTTCCTTTACTACAACACATATCTGATTAGTTATTGATATGGGTTGGCTGTGTTCCCACCCAAATCTCATCTTGAACTGTAGTTCTCATAATCCCCACATGTGGTGGGAGGGACCCGGTGGGAGGTAATTAACTCATGGGGGTGATTACTTCCATGCTGTTCTCGTGATAGTGGGTTCTCATGAGATCTGATGGTTGTATAATGACCTTTTCCCCTTTTGCTTGGCACTTCTCCTTGCTGCTGCCATGTGACGAAAAGGTATTTGCTTCCTCTTCCACCATGATTGTAAGTTTCCTGAGGCCTCCTCAGCCCTGTAGAACTGTGAGTCAATTAAACCTCTTTTCTTTATAAATTATCCAGTCTCAGGCAGTTCTTTATAGCAGCGTGAGAATGGACTAGTACAGTTATTTTACTTTGTTGATTATAATCCTAAAATAACTTTTCAGAGCACCCAAAATAAGTTTAGACTCCTCACTGCAGCTTCCATGAACTTCATAATCTGGCTGCTGGCTACCTCTGGTTTCATCTACTTAATCACCCTCACGTGCCATCTCTTCACCAGACATGTAGGAAAACTGTGGTTTCCTAACTGCCCTGTTGTATCCTCGGCGTACCCGCATCGTTGTCACCTCTATCTAGAATGTCTTTCTCCTTTTTAGAAGATTCCTATTCATTCTTTAAAACTCAGATCAAACCTCAAAAGCTCCTAGATAATGATCACTTTCGCCGCAGTCTCATTCAGAGGCTCTTCCACGTGGATGGGAATAATACCTTCGGTGTACCCCCATCCACATAGTGCTACATTGAAGCTTTCTCGGATTGTTCTATTAGTGTTTTTTGGCTTCACTGTATCCCCTTGCCCTACAATCTAGTGCCATAAACTCCATAGGTACAAGAACTTCATCTGTGTCTTCACCTCTTCAGATGCCTAACATGCATGCAATGTGGATAAGCTGAGGATACAACAGGTTGTTCAGCAAACCACAATTGTCTCATGTGTCTGGTGAAGAGAAGGCATGTGAGGGTGGTTAAGTAGATGAAACCAAAGGTAGGCAGAAGCCAGTTTATGAAGTTCATGGAAGCTACAATGAGGAATCTCAACATATTTTGGGTGCTCTAAAAAGTAATTTTAGGATTATAATCAACAAAGTAAAATAATTAATATGATTGTGTTGTAGTAAGGTAACATTAATAGAGGAAGGGTTTCTTTATTTATTGAAGATTTATTTATTTTAAAAACAAATGGCAATGTTTTAGGAGTTACTTATATAGCATCTCATTTAATTCTTCTAACAAACCTTTAAGAAAAATATTATTAGGTTCATTCTAGAGTTAAGGAAATTGAAGTTCAGAGAACTTTCCCATAAAAACTATGGCCAGCATGTGCTCAGAATTCACAGATCCCTAGTTTAAAATCTCAAAATTCTTAATCACTATTCTACTTGTGGCTAGAATAGAGACTGAAATGGGAGGGCAGCACAGTAGATGCGGAGAAATGAATTAGTATGCTATTTCACTAAACCTGGAGGAAAATGATGAGTACAAATAACGGCAGTGAAGAATTAAGGAAAAGATGACTCTGATACAAATAAAGGAGATCGAATTTATAGGATGGTGACTACTGGATGAGGAAGGGCAAGTGAGAGGAGAGTGTTTAGAGTGGCTGTGAGGTGTATGGCCATGGCCACTGAGTGGCAAGCATGGCCATTCACAGAGATATAGGCGGATCAGGCTTGGGAGGGGCTCAGATGCATTGAGGGTGAGGGTCCTGTAGGACATGAGCCGTTGGATATACTGGGTTGAAGCCCAGTAGGGGATCATGAGTTATAGGACAACCATCTGCACATACACAGATAAGCTGGCTTAGGGATGGTTAGTGGACTGAGTAGAGCCAAGGGCTTAAGATAGAGCCTTGGAAACCTAAACATTGACAGGAAGAAAACCTATAAGAGGAGTCTGAAAGGGAACAGAAGGAGAAGTGGGAATAAAGGTAGAAGAGACTGATAGCCTAGAAGCTAAGGAGGAAGGATTCTGAATCAAGGACATGCCCAACAATGGTAAATACCACGATGAGGACAAACAAGATAAAAACAGAAATATGTTTTCTTTATTTCATGATATCAGGGTCATTGTTCAACTTATCAAAAGAAACGTACTCAGGGTTAAGGAAGCTGGATCTATCTGGCAGATGAAGGAGTAGATAGAAAGTAAGGGATTGGCACAGCCAAGGTGTATGAAGGTATGGCAAGGTCACCGGAGCAGGACAGGGGTCAGGGGACGATTATTGGGAGGGGACTGTGGAGGTGATGTGAGAGAGGATGGACTCTAAGGAAATAATGGAAAGATTATTCTTGGATAACAATTATGTTGAGAGACCTCAGAGATAGATTACTGACTTGTTTCAAATTGGTGTGTGAGGTGAGGGAGAAGAGATGCTATCTATATCTTTTTCAGCTTATTTAGGCTTGCAACCTGGACAAATACTGCTACATCTTTACATGTAAAATAGGTTTTCTTTCCTTTTCATTTATTCCCTGTTTATCTCCCTTTCTTTCTACCTACTAAAGCACAGGAGCTTGGAGAATAGAAGCTCTGATCTTAATTCCCCACGAACAAATTTGTTTTTCTTCACTGAAGTCGATTTCTTCTTTCAGCACATTAGTATTAACAGTCCCCATGACAATGATGCCAGGAGAAGATTTTTAGCAGGGTTAGGATGCTCATTTGATACGGCACTGTATCCAGAGTTATCAACATGTCAAGTTGACTTTCTATTTCTGTAGCCTTGATCCTTCCTTTAGAAACAGGATAGATCCTTTATATTGACTTAATTACACTTGATTGAAAGACTAAGCAATATAATATTTTGAGTATTTCAGTACAGGAATCACAAAACAGAGTCTCCCTTTCTTAACTAGAACAGGGACACAGGCATTTATAATCACATAGAGGGACCATGGTGAATATTCCCTTTGTGTTCAAAAGTGAGGCTTTAAATAAGTGGCAGCTTATTCATTTCAGATGCATTTTATTGCAGTGGAGGAAGGAGGAGTAGCAAGTGAAGACAATGAAGGTAAGATGGTCAGGAAGCTTCAGATAGAGTTGTTTCTTTATACTTCAGGGGCAGAGGATGCTGGAAGACGTAGGATCCGACGTTGGTTCTGCCCTTTGGAATTTGCACGTAGGCTTTAGCTTTTCCCAACAATAAGCAAGGCAATCTGCAATTTCTTCATATCTGAGTGGCAGTGACTTCACTCATAGGTAGTATCAAATGCCCTGCAACCAGTGGCATTTGCTTATTCTGCCAAGGTATTTTGCCAACACTGCCTGGAATCTATGCTCATTATGGTAAGCATAACTTAGACCAGTTGGTCACCAGCGAATGTGTAAGAACTCTAGAATCTCTTACACTGTCTGCTGTGAATACTCAATGATAGTTAAAAAGTTGCTACTGACAGGGTGGAAGCCTGCAGCCAGTCAATCAATGAGTAGTATTTTGGAGCCTTACTTAGCTAAACTTAACAAATATGTGAATAGCTGTGGTGAGTTTTTTGTTACACGTTAGGATTGAGGTTTGACTGCTCTCCTGTTTTCCCCAGAAGCCCAGGACAATGAAGTCGCTGGTTATTTGCACATTTGCACCGTTTCACTACTTATTAAAAGTAACAACTGAAATTTGTATTATTCCTTCTGTTCATAAGTTATTTTCCCATGTTATCTTATTTGAAACTCAAAGCAATGTTAAGGAGAATAGAATTATTCTTGCAAATTTAGAGATGAGAGAAAACAAGCCTCAGGATGCTCCAGTGCTGTAACTAAAATCACAGAACCAGTAATAGGCCAAGGGGAAACTTGGTGTCCTGTCTTCTATGCTTTGCTCTACCTGTAGTTGTTCTTAACCTGGAGTCAGGAATCTTTCAGAGTTTTGTGAGCCAGTGAAATCAGTAGGTTTCTGGGGTTAGGAGTTCCAGAACAAAGAGATCTTGGAGCTTGATGGAGAATGGGCTTCTTAGTATTGGTCATTGTTGAGATCAAATGCAGTAACAGTAGCAACAAATAGCTTTGCCATTCTGGGGAATCTTGTGCCTCAAGGAATTACAAAACCCTTCAGCCCTAACCAGGCTTGGATGAAGTGTGTTCTTAGGTCTCATCTGGCAAATTCTATTTTATGCGGGGCACAGAAGCTTAAAATATTTATTTTTGCATATTTTACATAAGCAGGTAAAAGAAGATGAAAACAAGAACAATTGAAAGAATAATCAGTTTGTTACAAATTTTTTCCTATAATTCAAGCATAGAATTTCTTTTGTAAGTCAATCTTCTAAAAGAAATAGAATTTTTAAAATAAAATAATATTTTAATGTATGACAATTTAGGAGGAGGCAGAGCAAGATAGCCAGATAGAACCCTCCAGCGATCATCCCCCTGGAGGACATCAAATTGAACTATTCACCTAAGAAAGCACCTTCATAAGAATCTACAATATGGCCATTAAAAAAGCATCGGTTAAATAAATATCGATACTTCCACATTATGAATCAATACGGAAGTTTTTTGTCTGTTTGTTTGTTTTGTTTTATTTTGTCTTTTGAGATAAGGCCTGGCTCTGCTGCTTAGGCTGGAGTGCAGTGGCACGATCTCGGATCGCTGCAACCTCCACATCCTAGGCTCAAGCCATCAAGTAGCTTAGACCACAGGCATGCACCACCATGCCTGGCTGGGATCACAGGCATGTACCACCACACCTGGCTAATTTCTGTATATTTTTTTTCTAGAGACAGGATTTTGCCACATTGCCCAGGCTGGTCTTGAAATCTGCTCAGCTAAACCTCCTAAACTGCTGGGGCTACAAGTGTGAGGCACCATGCCTGGCCTCACTGTAGAGTTTTAAAACTTGATAGTGCTGAAAATATCTAATGAAACAGAAACAGATATACAATTAATTTTTATGTTAAAAAGCAGCATATACAGCACTGTGTGTGTGTGTGTGTGTGTGTGTGTGTGTGTGAATGACACGGATAAATACAAAATCTTAGTAGTAGCTACCTCTGGTTCAGAGATATGCTGGTTGGGTTTTCTGAGAGGCAGACAGTGTGATAAATTGAGGAGTGCGATAGGATTATTGGGGACTCAACAAATGGTGTTGGGCAAATTGAGTATCCACATGTAAAATAATGAAGTTAAATGTTTATCTTACATTATATACAAAAATTAACTCAAAATGGATCAAAGACCTAAATGAAAGACGTAAAACTATAAAACTCTTATAAGAAAAAACATAAGGGAAAAACTTGATGACACTGGTTTTGACACCAATTTCTTGGTTAGAAAGCACAGGCAACAAAATAAATATAAAGAAATTGGACTACATCAAAATTAAAAACTTTTGTGCATGAAAGTATAAAATCCACAGAGTAAAAAGGCAGCATATGGAATGGGAAAAATATTTGCAAGTCATATGTATTAGTCTGTTCTCACACTGCTAATAAAGACATACCCAAGACTGGGTAATTTATACAGGAAAGAGGTTTAATTGACTCACAGTTCTTCAGGGCTGGGGAGGCCACAGAAAACCTTACAATCATGGTGGAAGGAGAAGTAAACATGTTCTTCGAATGGCGGCAGCAAGGAGAAGTGCCAAGCAAAAGGAGAAAACCCCTTATAAAACCATCAGATCTTGTGAGAACTTACTCACTATCATGAGAACAGCATGGAGGTAACCACCCCCATGATTCAATTACCTCCCACTGGGTCCCTCCCACAACATATAGGGATTATGAGAACTACAATTCAAGATGAGATTTGAGTGGGGACATAGCCAAATCATATCATTCCACCCTGGCCTCTCCCAAATCTCGTATCTTCACATTTCAAAACACAATCATGCTTTTTCAACAGTCCCCCAAAGTCTTACCTCATTCCAGCATTAACTCAGAAGTCCAAGTCCAAAGTTTCCTCTGAGACAAGGCAAGTCCCTTCTGCCTGTGGGCCTGTAAAATTAAAAGCAAGTTAGTTACTTCCTAGATACAATGAGGGTACATGCTTATGTTCCAAATGGGAGGAAGTGGCCAAAACGAAGGAGCTACAGGCCTCGTGCAAGTCCAAAATCCAATGGGTAGTCATTAAACCTTAAAGTTGAAAAATGATCTCCTTTGACTCCATGTCTCACATCCAGGGCATCCTGATACAAGAGGTGGGTTTCCAGGGCCTTGAGCTCCATTCCTGTGGCTTTGCAGGGTACAGCCCCCTCCCAGCTGCTTTCATGGGCTAGCTTTGAGTGTCTGTGGCTTTTCCAGGTGCACAGTGCAAGCTGTTGTTGGATCTACCATTCTGGGGTCCGGAGAATGATGGCCCTTTTCTCACAGCTCCACTAGGGAGTGCCCCAGTGGGGACTCTGTGTGAGGGCTCCAGCCCCAAATTTCCCTTCCACATTGCCCTAGCTGAGGGTCTCCATAAGGGCTCTGCCTCTGCAGCAAACTTCTGCATGGACATCTGGGCCTTTTCATACATCCTCTGAAATCTAGGTGTGGGCCCAAAACCTCAATTCTTGACTTCTGTGCACCTACAGGCTCAACACCACAAAGCTGCCAAGTCTTGAGGCTTGCACCCTTTGAAGCCATAGCCTGAGCTGTACCTTGGCCCCTTTTAGCCACAGCTGGAGCAGCTGGGATGCAGGGCACCAAGTCTGGAGGGTGCACACAGCAGGGGGGCCCTGGACCTGGCCCAGGAGACCATTTTTCCCTCCTAGACCTCTGGTCTGTGATAAGAGGGGCTGCCGCAAAGCTCTCTGACATGCCCTGTAGACATTTTCCCCGTTGTCTTGGTGGTTAGCATTTGGCTTCTCATTACGTATGCAAATTTCTGCAGCCAGTTTGAATTTTTCCTTAGAAAATGGGTTTTTCTTTTCTACTGCATCATCAGCCTGCAAATTTTTCAAACTTTTATGCTCTGCTTTCTCTTGAATACTGTGACACTTAGAAGCTTCCTCTTCCAGATATACTACATCATCTCTCTGAAGTTCAAAGTTCCACAGATCTCTAGGGCAGGGGGAAAAATGCCTCCAGTCTCTTTGCATAGCAAGAGTGACCTTTACTGCAGTTCCCAACAAGTTTCTCATCTTGATCTGAGACTACCTCAGCCTGGACGTTGTTGTCCATATTACTATCAGCATTTTGGTCAAAGTCATTCAACAAGCCTCTCAGAAGTTCCAAACTTTCCCACATTTTCCTGTCCTCTCCTGAGCCCTCCAAACTGTTTTAGCCTCTGCCTGTTACCCAGTTCCCAAGTCACTTCCACATTTTCGGGTATCTTTAGAGCAGCACCCAATTCTACCAGTACCAGTCTACTGTATTAGTCTCTTCTCACACTGCTAATAAAGACATAATCGAGACTGGGTAATTTATAAAGGAAAGAGGTTTAACTGACTCACAGTTCCACAGGGCTGAGGAGGCCTCAGAAAACTTACAATCATGGTGGAAGGGGAAGCAAAAACATCCTTCTTCACAAGCAGCAGCAAGTAGTAGTGCCAAGCAAAAGGGAAAAAGCCCCTTATAAAACCATCAGATCACATGAGAACTCACTCACTGTCATGAGAACAGCATGGAGGTAACCACCTCCATGATTCAATGACTTCCTACTAGGTCCCTCCCATGACACGGGGGGATTATGGGAACCAAAACTCAAGATGAGATTTGAGTGGGAACACAGCCAAACCATATCATCATATATCTGGTAAGAGATAATATTGAGAATATTAAAATATTCTGAACTCCTACAAATTAGCAATAACAACAATAAAACCCTTGAATAATAAATAGGCAAATAAATGGAATAGACATTTTTCCAAAGATGTTATACAAATGGCCAAAAAGCATATGAAAAGATACTCTACATCACTAATCATTAGAGAAATAAAAATCAAAACTATAAAGAAATACCACCTTACCCCCATTAAGATGATTACTATGAAACAAAAAGAAAATAACAAGTGTTGACAAGGATGTAGAGAAATCAAAACCCTCATGCACTGTTGGTGGGAATGTAAAATGGTGCAGCTACTAGCTACTATCATAAACAGTATGGCAATTTCTCAAACAATCAAAAATTACTATATGATCCAACAATTCAATTTCTGAGTATGTTCAAAAGAATTAAAATCAGGGTCTTGAAGAGATTTGCACACCCATTTTTTTAGCAGCATTCTTTATAATAACCAAAAGGGGAAAGCAACAAAAGTGCCCATGGACAGATGAATAGATTTAAAAAATATGGTGTAGACACACGGTGGAACATTATTCAGCCTTAAAAAGAAAGGAAATTCTAACACACGCTACAACATGAATGGACCTTGAGGAGGTTATGCTAAGTGAAACAAGTTAGTCACAAAAAGACAAATGCTGTTTGATTCCACTTACATGATGTACATAGAGTAGTCAAATTCATAGAGACAGAAAGTAGAATAGTGGTTAACAGAGGCTGGCAGGATGGGAAATGGAAAATTGTTTAATGAATATAGAGTTTCAGTTTTGTGAAATGAAAAGGTTCTGGAGATTTGTGGCACAACAATGAATAGACTTAACACTACCAAACTGTACACTTAAAAATGATTAAGATGGTAAGTTTTATATTAGGTGTATTTTTACCTCAATTTAAAAAAGAAAGATTATTGGGGAGTTATACCCATGAAAGGAAAGGGGAAGAAAGAGGAATTATCAGGCTGTGATGCAGGCTTGACAGTCTCTACTAGGCCAGTGGGAACTCAGGAGCAAAGGTTATCTGCTAGAGGGGGCCACAGCGGACGGACATGGCTAGGCCTTTGCATCACTTCCTTGACTTTGGCCTTGCATGCTTATTGGCTGGGGCTGTTCTGAAATGAGCAGGACCTCAGCTTGAACACTGAGGCAGTTGCTGAAGGAGAGAACAGGTGGAGGCCGTCTGACAGTGACATTCCTCAAAGCTGGGCAGCACATTCTTCCTTGAAGGGGTCTGTCTGACACACCTCCATATCTGCCACATGGGAATAGGGTGAGTTTTATTTTCCTTTAGTTTGTATTTCTGCATATTCCACATTTCCAATAATGAATGAGTGGCTTTTTAACCACGAATGAAATAAAAGTTATTATTATAATATACAGCAACCAACAATCTTAACTATTGAACAGTTAGTTACTTATTAAATGTCTGTTTCAGAAAGTTATGTGCAGACCCCTTCCAAGTAAACACATTCCATCCCAATAAATCAAGGCGTTATTAATCCTCCCGTGCAACTGAAAGAAAATGATTCTTCCGCAGCATCAGTTGGTATTTGTCATTTTGAAATATACATAGGCAGTGGACATCAATTTCAGATATTGCCAATGTTAATTTTATCCTGTATCTCTACCAGAGTGTAAAAGACTGGATCCTTCCAACAATATTAGTCACAGTGTATAAACCTTGGAAAGCATTATTTTATCATCTTTTGGAAGAATGGAGTTCTCATAGCAAGCTTAAAGCAGTAGAGACTTCCAAAGGGGGTCATGGTGGAAAAAGGAAGAGAGTCGACTATCATCCTCCAATAATGCCGGTAAAAAAACTTGTCAGATCCTCACATGAAAGGGACCTTCTAAGAACAAGATGCAAGTAGAATCATCAGAGTGATGGCTTTTCAAACTTTAAATTATTTATGGGTTATGTACTTGGATCCTGGGCAGGCTGGTGTCAAGAGAGCTTCATCCAGAAAAGAATAAAAATTTCCTAATTTTACTGATGGAAAGATGAACTGAGGGAGCAAGAAAATTATACAGAGAATTTTACAGACCTAAAGGCTGAGAGAAATGTAGGGCTGCTGGGTTTCCTACATCAGTCTGGAATAACTGCACTGAGATGTTGGGAATTCATCCATGCAAAATTACTTGAGTAGAAAAATTATTTTCTACTACAAACCCACAAAATAGAGGATCAATAAACTGCCAGGAGATAGAAAACACTGAGTAATCACGTGTATCAAACTGAAGAGCTGTTGCTGCTGTATACTTCTGAGACTCTGCTGTATGTCTAATTAAGCAACTGAAATGATTTTTGGACTATAACATGTACTTTAAAAGTGGAATTTGAAGGGCAACTCTGTCTTTTCTAGGTTTAACCTGTGCAAGTATGAATCTTGAGTCGCCAGTGGTGAGACTCAGCAAAATCTCTAGGTAATGATTCAACTGGGTTGGGACAAGGCTGAACCGATCACAGATTCATTTAGCAAAACATGCAGAATCGTCAAGCTCTCTTAACCTTGTTGGGGATTTAGGAGGTATTTTTGTTTTTGTTTGTTTGTTCTCATCTTGTTTTTGTTTTGCATGCTACCACCTGCAGCTGTGAGAGCAGTGAATAGAACCAAAATTGGGGAGTTTAGCTTCTAGCGTGGGGTGTGCTGGTGGTAGATAAGCAATAAATAAAATGAATAAGTGAATTTGAATCAGTTGATATTTAGAGTACAATTAGGTACCATGGATAAAAATCATGCTATGAAAGATGTATAGGGAAAAGGGAGGGAGGAGAAGGGAAATTTGAAGTCAGTAGAAGAGGGAAGGCCTTGATGTGAAGGGGACATTTGAACAAAGACTTGAAAAAGGCAGGAGCGTGCGGTGTGAGTATCTTGGAAATGATTGCTGCAGGCAGAGGAAACAGCAAATGCAAAGGCCCTGCATCACTCAGAGCAGGAGATCGATGACACAATCAAATTGGATATTGTGAAGAGAGTTTTTAAAAGTGTTAATTATAAACCTGTGAGCAGGTTATAGGGAAATGACAAGGGGCAGTATAGTATTTAGGAGACGAAGACAGTGGAGTGCTATCATCATCACTAAGCCTGCCTGAGTGGCAGGAAAGTAGCTATTAGAATTTAGAGTAAGAGACAGCTGTGTTGAGAGTCTGCCCACCAGGAGCTGTGACCCTTAGGCCGAGGATGTGGCATCTGCATAAACACTGCAGGAAAGAAGCACTGGAGTAAAGACCCACTGACCCCACTCTTGTCCCTTCCTTACATCTTCATCTGAGCTCCCCATTGGACGAAATCGACCTGGAAGCAGAGGTCCAGGGAGAGAATTGAGATGGGACATGGAGTTTATCCTTCCAGGGCATAAAACAGGCTTGAGAAGGGTGGAGAGTGTCTGTGCCTGGAAGGGCAAACAAAAGGCCTCTGGCACAGCTCTAAGCTGAAATCATGGCTGATGTGAAGAGGAGTAGCAAGGATGTCACTGTGATTATAGAGGAGGGATTGAAGAGGGGAATATCAGGAGATGAGTTCAGACAAATTGCAGAGTAGAGTTTTATGGGCATTGTCAGGCATTGAGAAGTCCTTAGCTATCACGTGAGTCAAATAGAGAGCTGTGGAAGAGTTCTGTGTGAGGCGATGATGTGAGCAGACATCACTTAAAAGTATCTCCCTGGCTGCTGAGTTAAGAACAGACTGACGTGGGGCAAGGGTGGAATCATGAGACCAAGGAGGATGCTTTTGCCTAATTTGGGCGAGAAAGAGTGGTTTGAACAGGTGGATGCAGTGGAGGTTGTAAGAATGGAGAGGTTTCTGAATACATATTAAAAGTAGAGCCAATCAGATTTGCTGATAGATTGAATTGGAGGGAGGTGTGTGAGGGAAAGAGAGGAGTCAAGGAATCGAGGATGACTCCAAATTGGAAGCATGGAGTTGCCATGGATTGATTTGAGAACACTGCGGAAGGAGTGCAGTTATTGAGGAAAACTCAAACATTGGTTTTGGACATGTTGAGCTTGAGATATCTCTTGGGATGTGAGGAATAGGCAGTTGGCTTTATGAGTCTTGACTTTAAGAGAGAGATTATAGTGAATTCTTATAATTTTATGATGCCTCGGCATCAATTTTGAGTGTAAGTTGGACCTTCATATGCCAACAACAGGGCTTTGTCACCTGTGACACAGTTTACAGTTCTCTGCCTTCTCCTAGTCTCTCACTGTCATCAATACAGCCACCTCCTTGTAACCACCTCCCTATGGGACAGCTAGATACAACCTCCTTGACTCACCACACTATTTTCCTATTTATGAAACAGGGTGGATCTCTTTTTCCTCTGTCTTCTCAAACATACACTCTTTCAAAACCCTCTGTGGCCTAACCTTTCTCTGGCGATACAAGTCATGCTTGGTTTAACCCCCAAGCCCAGCATAGACAGTGTGGCTATGCCACAGTGATCACCTCTCAGTCACAGTGTACCTCCATGGAACTCATGCCTGCTTGCTCAAACCTATCAATTAGAAATCCCCTTGGTAAACCTGCTTGGGGAATGCCCTGGACTTCGGTAAAGGCATTGGCTCACAGGTCCTTTTCTCTCTCTCTCTTGCCGCCCACTCACTGGTTGAGTGTGTATGTCCTGGATGACTACCCCCTTCCCATTGGCCCTGAGAGGCATGCTGCCCTCTTCATTCTGGGATCTGTAATTAATAAACTGTTTCTGCATTTCATGAGTTTTGTTGTGTTGCGTCCTCTGTGTCTCACCTAACTAACGCACTTGAATCTAACTTCTTTCCTAGTCAGGGGTCTCTTAGAGAGCAGTGATCTTAGTAGGAATAAACTGATATAGGTCAGAAAAAAGCCACAAGGGCATCCTGCAGTATAAACAGGTTTCCTGTGAAAGAGACACCTTGTAGCAAGTCAGACACTCAGGCATTAGGTCATCCACTGGGATAAAGAAGTATCACGGGTGCGGTGGCTCATGCCTGCAATTCCAGCACTTTTGGAGGCCAAAACGAGTGGATCACCTGATGTCAGGAGTTCGACACCAGCCTGGCCAACATGGCAAAGCCCCATCTCTACCAAAAATACAAAAATTAGCTGGGTGTGGTGGCGGGTGCCTGTAGTCCCAGCTACTCAGGAGGCTGAGGCAGGAGAATGGCTTGAACTTGGGAGGTGGAGGTTGCAGTGAGCTGACATCACAGCACTGCACTGCAGCCCAGGCATCTAAGACCCCGTCCCAAAAAACAAAACAAAACAAATGAAACAACAACAACAACAACAAAGGAAGTATCAAGTGAAAGGCACATTGTAAACATCCACAACCCCCTTCCCTGGAGCCCTGTGAGGGCAGGGCTAGAATTTATAGACACACTCCAGAGAGAGAGAGAGAGAGACCTCAAGAGCAAATCAGAGGAAATCACAACAACGTCTTCCTGGGAGATACAAATTTTGTACATGTCAGTGTATAGATGATATTTATCATTTATAATCTTTGGATGAGATGAGACCCCTGAGCGAGAGAGTTTGGAAAGGAAATAGAAGAGGGTCAAGGACTAAAGCCTGGAGACTCCAACTCTAAGGAGGAATCAAGAAAGAACCACTAAGAAGGAGCTGCCCGTATAGGAGGGAGGAAACATTAAAGAGAAGAGAAGGTGGCTTCCTGGAAACGACGTGGCAAAAGTATTTCTAGGAGAAGAGAGTGATCAACAGTGAGAATTCAAGAGAGAGAAAAAAGAATTGCTGCAGTAATGTCTTTGAGGAGGCCAAAGGGAGATGGATCCTAGTGTTCAAATCAAGGGGCTGGCCTTAGATAGAAGTAGGTCCATTCATTCATAGCAGTGGACTTTAAACTTTCACATTGAAATCCTCTAGAGAGGTTTAAAATTTCTTTAGCATGCATCAGACTCACTCAGAGGACTTATTAAAATGCAAAGTGGGTGTGGTGGCTCACACCTGTAATCCTATCACTTTGGGAGGCCAAGGCTGGTGGATAACTTCAGCTTAGGAGTTCTAGACCAGCCTGGGCAACATGGTGGAATCTTGTCTCTACAAAAAGTGCAAAAATTAGCCAGGTGTGGTGGTGCATGCCTGTAGTCACAGCTACTCGAGATGTCAAGGTAGGAGAATCACTTGAACCCAGGAGGCGGAGGTTGCAGTGAGCTGAGATCACACCAACACACTCCAACCTAGATGGCAGAGTGAGACCCTGTCTCAAAAACTAATAAAACACAAAGTGCTGGGACTCACCTCCAGAGTTTTTGATTCAATAGGTCTGGGTGGATCTGAGAATTTGCATTTCCAACATCCCAAGTGATGCTGTTGCTGATGGCCTGGAGACCACACTTTATGGATCATGGAAATACGGTAATAGAAGGAAAATAATAGTGTATGGGGCCATGCTGGTAAGTGAGACAATGTAGTGGTGGTGGGAACTTGAGAAAGTTTCCTTCTGATTTTTAAAATATTCTCAGTAAAGTTTTTTTTTTTTTTTAAGGTAGTTAATTGGGAGAGAGAGAGGGTGGGAAGGCTGAAGATTTGAGAAGAGAAGAGAGGTATCTTATAATCATGTAGTAAATGAGAATGTGAGTGGACTAAGAAAATGTAACATAATTTTTGGGCCCATTGGAAGTTGGAAGTCATGAATTGACGGTAAGAGCAACCAGCACTTTTGTGCATTTTCCTCTAGCAGTATTTAGTTGTAGAGATGGAAGTGTAGTGACGGTGGAGAGATGAATTTGACCAGGGTTCAAATGCTATGAAGTGAGACAAGCAAGGGATTGAGAATGTTTACCAGGGAGGATTTATAATGACTGAAATGGAATTTAAGTTTTGATGAAGACCAAAAGGAAGAGTTTAGAACAGTGAGGGACAGTAAATGGGGTAAAGTTAATAGAATGAAGTTTTCTTAGAGCCAAAAGATTGCTGTATGTTAGATAATTGAATCCTTGAAACTGAAATTTAGGAGAAGTTGCATTTATTTATCATGTCAAGGTCCAGTTTGTGACCATGGGAGTTTGTGGTTGAGGAAGGGTTGAGATCAAGATTATGGACAAGAGGAGTTTAATGAGCCGAGAGTCCAGGGACTTTGAAAAAATCATTTATATGGGTATTGACGTTACTAAGATTCAAGATTAGAAGCAGTTTGTGCAGAGTGGCAGTAAGCTGGATGCTAACTAAGGTTTTTGAGAATCAAAGCCTTCAAAGCTGGAGTTTTCAGGAAAGATGGAAGAAGAATGGTCTGGAAGTGGCAATGAGAAGCACAGAGGGAACTTCCGAATCTCCCATCCAGGGTCTCGGGATTGTGGGAGAAAACAACCACTGCTTGAGAGGGTTTCAGGGGCATCACACCCCTAGGGAGACCCAGGTTTCACTTAGAGGAAGAAGGCCAATAAAGCCCCTAAGGACACGTTTAGGTGGTTGGGTGTGCTAGAGATGTCTGACCTGAATTCCAGAGGGCACAATATAAATTTCGGGAGTGGAGGATGACCCAGGGACTGGGGCAGACACAAGGATACAGAGTTGTGGGGATTAGAGTAGATAAGTGGTCACCTGGGAGTTGGAATTTCTTAGAACAACTGATTTAAGTAGTGGGAAGAACCATAATTTGATGAATCCTGGTGGCCTCACAAAAGAGTGATGTTGAGTCTGAATGTTGAGAGGTAATGAGGAGGGGGGCTTGGGACACCCCCTCAGTACGTCTGAGTGAGATGTAGAGGCTAGGAAAGGGTGATCTTACGCTGAAGATATGAGATTCTCTCAAGTCTCCTGAAGATGGAATCTTGGATATATGGAGAAGGGATGTTTAATCTGGGGTGCATAGCATAAATTATTTTAATTAGAAGAAATAATCTTGTAAGTGTTGCCAGTCTCAGAGAAGATAAACTCAATTACATGGAGAATGGATACGGTATCTTGGAGAAGTCTTGCTCTTTATTCTGGTATATAAAACATAAAGAAGATGAAATACAAATGTAGGGGAATTATCATTGTCTACCTATCTCTTAATTAGTTAATTCAGTTTCATTCTTCTGGCTTTTACAGAATGTGTTTTAAAGGTGTTTCTTGTCCAAATTGCACTACACTTTGTGAACATGACCATTGAGATTTCTTGGCAGAACCTTGATCTGTAGATAACCTCAGATATTTTATTTAAATATTATTTTATTTATTTCTATAAGCCTTAATTTCTCTGGATTTGGTAGCGTAAAATCGAATCCAACTAATATTTATTGTTTCTGGTGTGGGCAGTAATTGGTTATGTCCTCTGGGAGAGGAAGAAGAACTCTAAGATGCTTAGTAGCTTAAATGAAACTAAATTTTGCTTTGCATTTCTTAATATTTTTTCCTGATGAACATTTCCAGGGAGTATCAAAAGTACATCCTGAGGTCAAATTTTTTATGGCCATTATTAAAATTAAAATTTATAATTTAAGAAAAAGCCTGTACATTTGGAAAGCCCCACCTATGCACATTACATTGGTTATAGGGCAGAACTAATTTTGTAGTTGTAACTAGAAAATATAGAATATATAAACATCTTTATTTTCCGTCTACTGCCACATAACTCTCCTGGAAAAATGGTTTTATACTTACTACCTACATTACCATGATCTGCTACTTTCTGTTGCACGTACTCTATGTGGGTACTGTCCCAAGCTATACTCTACATGGAGATCACTAGTGCCCTAGGTTGTCCATTTTTAGTTTCTATCTCAATCTCCACATGAACACTGTTTAGTCCTCATCTTGTCCTGTCACTATGTTTGAGTCTGTTGACAACTTTTACCATGTTGAAATATTTTCTCCTGTTGCATTCTTGCACCCCACATTCCCCAGGTTTTCCTGCTTCTCCACTGCCGTTTGTTATTGGACCATTTTGCTGCTACTTCTCCTCTTTCAGATCCATAAAAATGTTGTTAAAGACCCAGGCCTCAGTCTTTGGTCCTCCTGTCTTCTAATCCACACTCATAATTTGAGTGCTCTCATCCAGTCCTGTGGCTCTACAAATTATTACGGTGGTGTTTCCCAAATTTTTATTTCTAGTCTCAAGCTCTCCCTGAACTCTAGACTCACATATTTAACTATTTGACATCTCCATTGAGATGCCTAGTGGGCACCTCAAACTTACTATGTTTCTAAACTAAACGCTGGTTTCTTCTTCTCTTCAATTTTCCATATTTTAATAAATGAAACCACCACTTATCAGAGTGCTCAGGCTCAACCTTGATGGTATTTTTCTTTTATACCCAAGACACATTCATAAATCCTTTGGCTCTGCTTCTGAAATACACCCAAACTCCAACCACTTTTAAGCAGTGCCTCAACATTATCACCCTTGCCAAAACCATCGCCTTGACTGCCACCAAAAGCCTTATGACTTATCTTCTACTCTTGTTCCCCTAGATCTAATTTACATACAGAAAACAAAGTGACCTTTTAGATATGTCAATCAGATTATGTCTCTTTTTATCTTAGAACACTACAGAAGACTTTCCATCCCATTAACTATAAAATACAAAGACAAGAACTTACATTTCCATCTTGTTTTCTATAATGTTACCACTTTTCCATGCACCCCAGCCACACTGGTCTCCTCTCTGTTCCTTGAACATACTGAATATGTTTTTACCTGGGTCTTTGCCCTTGCTATGCCCTTTGGCTGTAATGCTTTCTCCCAACATATACACAGGCTTCCTTCATAATTCTATTCAGGTGTCTGTGCACATGTCGTCTACTTAGGACTTCCTGGACCATCTTATTTAGACAGCAAATCCCCATCCTTCATTACTTGCTACCTTTCTACCATGCTTTCTCGTTCTTCTTTCCTGGCTTGCATCATACTTTCTATTTATCTGTTTATTTTTTTTCTCCCAATGGAATGTAAGCTTCCTGGTATCAGGGTCTTTATTTTATTTCTCTGCTGTGTCTGGGACACCTAGACCACCTAGAACCCACGACAAATTAAGTTATTGTCAGTGAGGTGAGTCAAAGTTGCATCTACTTCCAGAAAGAGTTTTGATAGTGGTAGTGGTAAGTATTTGGCAGGTGGCCTGAAGTTGTTATTTTGTTCTAAGAATTGTTACAGACTAAATGAATATTTCTGATAAGGAAATGGAAAGGAAAATTTGAATACTCTTATATTTTCATGTTTTCAATCTTATGGTGGTGAGTCAGGCTTGTAACAAATGCTCAACATATTTTATTTAATAAATGAATTAAAAGAATGAATACAAGTATGCATATATATATATATATGATATACGCTGAGATCACATCACAAATTATTATATCTTCAGACAATCTCTTTTTTTGCAGGGACTATGCCATAGTGTCAGAAGTCCTGTTTTATGAGGCAAATAAAATACATTTCACTTTGCATTATTTGACTGTTGCAGAGACATAACATTCTATCTCTATGGCTTCACTCTGTTTAAAAGCAAGAAACTTTTTATAACTGAAAGAAAAAAAACAAGTGCACTTTAATTAACCAAAGACATAACCTCTTACAAATATACTAAAATGTAATTTGAGAACCATTTAAGACAAAAATCATCTGCATTTTTCAAACTTTCACACACCACCACATGACAGGAATTTTTTGAAAAACTGCTTATCCATAATAAAGATTGCTCCAAATATAAGCAATACAATTTATTCACTTTTACAGTATTGCATTTTTTCATTCTCATATTTTCATCCTACCAAGAAATTAGGGTTTGACATTTTTGGACATGAAACTCTATCCTCCTTTTCTGTGGTGATTATGTTAAGTTCTTCTCCCTCTCTGCATTTCACAGAGCATACAGGAGTGTGGTCAGAGAAGGGGCTTGGAAAGAGCATATGTCAAGTTGTCAGAAAATGTGGTTTTCAGTTTCCATTTTGACATCTTAGCCATGTGACCTCGAGACAGGCACCTAACCTCTGTATGTCTCTAACAAGAGGGTATCAACAGTTGGTCTTTGAGATGCCTTTTGCTGTGCAAGTCCCTGGATTTATGGAGGTCTCCTCCGTTCATTCGAGGGTGGGAGTTCCTCTTCAACATTGCACTGATCAAATCAAAGTAAAGTGATTTAAAATCATGTAGAATCCTAGACTTGACTTCTCTTTTCATTACCTCATTATATTACTTAACTGTATTCCTATCCTTGCATTAAAAAAATTAGTTCTTATCAGGAAATCACTCAATTTATGTAAGATATAAGTAGCATTCAACAAGAGTTGGTTAATTTAATAAATGAAGATGAATGGAAGAAATGATGTCTTTTGTCTGAATTTAATATGCTGGACTTAATATAGTTAAGAGTGTAGGACAAAACAGGTTTTATTCTTATAGCATGCTATTGTAGAGAGAGCATTTTAAGCTCTATTTGATAATAATATGCATTTACATGATAAAATTTTTATTCAAAATCAATTTTATTGAAGTATAATTTATGTAAAATATAATGCACACATTTGAAGTGTACAGTTCTATGAGTTGTGACAAATGTGTAACCATATGTTATGCGTTGAATTGTGTTCCCTCCAAAAAAATGATGTATGTACCTCAGAATGTAACCTTACTTGAAGATAAGTTCTTTACTGAGATAATCAAGTTAAAATGAGGCCATTAGGGTGGGCCCTGATCCCATATGACTGATGTCCTTCTGAAAAGGGGAAATTTGGAGATGGAAACTTGCACTCAGGGATAACACCATGTAAAGACTGGACTTATGCTTCCATAAGCCAAGCAACTACTGGAAGCTAGGAGAAAGGCCTGGATCGGATTCTTTTTTAGCACCATCAGAGGGAGCATGGCTCTGCCAACACCTCAGTCTCAGGCTTTTGGCCTCTAGAACTATGACACAATACATTCCTGCTGTTTAAGCCACTTGGTTTGTGGTGCTTTGCTATGGCAGCACTAGGAAATGGACATACCATGTAACTACCACTCTCTAAATAAGATATAAAATATTTCCATCACCCAGAAAGCCCATCTCCACCCCCTATTCCAGGCAATTACTGATCTGATTTCTATCACTATAGATTAGTTCTGACTGTCGTAAAATTTTATATGGATAGGATCTTGCAGTGTGTTCTCTTTTGTGCCTGGTTTCCTTCATTCAGCATACTAGGTTTTGAAATTTATCCATGTTGTTGAGTGTGTCGATAGTTCATTCATTTTTATTGTCAAAATAGTATTCTCTACTTTCCCCAAGTTGTTGCAGCTCAATTGATTCTAAGTGGGTGGGTCTATTTCTGGATTGTCTATGCTGTTCCCCAACTATTTTGAAACACTATTTTATTCTGTTATTCTAAAAATAACATGAGAATAAATAAATAGTATGCTATCCAAATAAATTATAACTGAAACTGAACTCCAATCCTAAAAGAGATGGTTTGACACAGCAAGTCAGTAAATCACAACAAATTAATGTCAGCACATCAAGGAGGCCATTTGAAGGTATCGTTTTGCCTATTTAATGAGATCTAAATATTTGAAAATGTTGACATATGCTCCAGTTCTGTGAAGCTCCTTCGTTTTGTTTTATCTTCTCTCATTCCTGTGCTTTACCAAAATCCCTCATGCCCAGGTGCTGAAAGTCACACATTAGGTATTTATTATACAATGTGGAGCTTATCCTTAGCTTTCCTCCCACTTCCATGCAGATAATGACTCTTTTTTTTTTTTTTGAGACGGAGTCTTGCACTGTTGCCTAGGCTGGAGTGCAGTGGCGTGATCTTGGCTCATTGCAAGCTCCGCCTCCCGGGTTCACGCCATTCTCCTGCCTCAGCCTCCCAAGTAGCTGGGACTACAGGCGCCCGCCATCATGCCCGGCTAATTTTTTGTACTTTTTTAGTAGAGACGGGGTTTCACTGTGTTAACCAGGATGGTCTCGATCTCCTGACCTCGTGATCCACCCGCCTCAGCCTCCCAAAGTGCTGGGATTACAGGCGTGAGCCACCGCGCCCGGCCAATAATGACTCTTATACCCAAAAGTTGCTGTAAAATTTTTTTAACAGGTGGCACAAGACCTTGGCATTACTTAAATCATTAATTTTATGTTCTCTAACATACTGTGCTCATTATAATCATGTAATTCTAAAACTAATTCCCTGTATATATGTACACGTGTGACTTTTTCTGTGCTCTTTGAAATCATTTGGGATGTTCTTTGCCCTGTTGTCTAGAGGGCCTTACATGGATTTACATTTCTTCTATAAAGAATTCCTAACAGTCCCAGTTGACAGTGACTATTCACTTGGTCTACTGCACCAAGCACTGTAAAGAACACATAATGGGCCCATTCTGAATGTTTGTTGAAAGAGTAAAAGAAATCATTAGGATCATTCTAATTTTTTTTTTTTTTTTTTTTTTTTGAGATGGAGTCTTGCTCTGTCACCCAGGCTGGAGTGCAGTGGCGTAATCTTGGCTCACCTCTGCCTCCCAGGTTCAAGTAATTCTACTGCCTCAGCCTCCCGAGTAGCTGGGATTACAGCCATGCGCCATCACTCCCAGCTAATTTTTGTATTTTTAGTAGAGACAGAGTTCCACCAAGTCAGCCAGGCTGGTCTCGAACTCCTGACCTCAAGTGATCCGCCTGCCTCAGTCTCCTGAAGTGTTGGGATTACAGGCATGAGCCACGGCGCCCGGCCAATGTTTTTTTAATGGGCTTCCATTTAAGAAAACCTCACCTGGCGAAAGTTACAAATAGTCCACTGATTCAAGAGGAGGATGCATGGTGAAAAGTGTTAAGATGTTGTCTCCTGTCTCCTGGAGGTGTGATCTAGGGTCAGTGTCTGTAGATGTGGTGTTAGTCTGTAAACAACAGAGGACAGTTAGAGGGCTTTAAACAGAGACAGCTGATTGGAGTTGGAAGCTGGACTGGATGAATGAAGGACTGAAAGAAGGAACCAGTTAAAAGAATATTGTAAGAGTTTTGTGTATTTTTATCTAGAAGAGGGAATTGAGAATAAAAGAGAGAGAGGCCAGAATGAAAATATATCTAAAGATAAGTTTAGTGAGCAGTTGGTTGTAGGGGATGGGGGAGAGAGGATTCCAAGACAATTTAGAATTTCAAATCATAATCTTGCTAGTATTCCCAGTTCTTCTCCATCTCACTTTCCTCTGTCCCCTTTCCTTTTCGTAAGTGTAAAGAAAGCCATAAGGCCAGAACAGTGACTTCAGGATTTGTCTCCATTAGAAGGAGACTTCGACAAGTAATAGACACTGTAACTGTATTATGCAGACATTTAAAATAAGGTATATTTATAATGTTTCAGTGTAGAATCAAGTGAGTTTAAATTCTATACACAAGGTCAAGTAGACTTACTGGTGGAAAATCAGGTAAATATCACAATTTTGGAGGAAGGACAAAGTAAAATGTACAGTGTGAGAGGGATATGAAGAGGAACAAAGGGAAAAGGCTGTTGTAATGTCTTAGTGGATTGAGCCAGTTATGCTAATCTTCTGCTGATGATTAGTATGCAGACAATATTTAACAATTGCTCTTAATAAGCAGCATTTCTTTCTTTTTTAATTTTTATTATTTATTTATTAATTTTTTGTGAGATGGAGTCTCGCTCTGCTGCCCAGGCTGGAGTGCTACGGAGTGATCTCAGCTCACTGCAACCTCTGCCTCCCGGGTTCAAGCAATTCTCCTGCCTCAGCCTCCTGAGTAGCTGGGATTACAGGCATGCTCAACCACGTCCGGCTAATTTTTGTATTTTTAGTAGAGATGGGGTTTCACCATGTTGGCCAGGTTTGTCTCGATCTCCTGACCTAGTTAGTGATCCACTCACCTCGGCCTCCCAAATGCTGGGATTACAGGCGTGAGCCACCGCACCCAGCCAATAAGCAGCATTTCTGATGAGCTTGATGTTCCAAAATTTTTTGGCTTCTCTATACTTTGTCATATTTTACTAGGATTGAAAAAGATGTTCAATCTGGAAGTAGCATATTTCTGTAGGTTTAGGTGGAGAAATAAGGAAAAAATGAAATTAAATAAAAAAGCTTTCTCCTATTATCCTTATGTAGTCATAATGGTAGTATACATTTCTAGCACTTTATACTCCTCACATTTTACTTTTTTATTTTATATTTGTGATAAGACTGAAAGGCAACATTATTACCCTCATTTGCAGATAAAAAAATTAAGCCTGAACATTTACATAATGTCTAAGATTTTATAATTTATGAGTGGCTTATCTGTATCTTGACTTTTGGTTTTTTAACTCTTTGTTCAATCTTATTCCAGTGTGTGTGTGTGTGTGTGTGTGTGTGTGTTTGTGTTTCAGGCAGGGCGAGGTGGTGGGGATCATTGGAGGATTTATAGAAATAGCATCCTTTGCTAAGCCAGTTGCCTCCCCTGTACTCCATCTTACACATCTGGAATTTAATGGCAGCAGTGAGCATTATTATTGAAAGTGAGTTTAGCCAAATTTGATAACCCTCAGACCCTGCAGAAATTTTTAGTAGGTTCCTCCATTGTTCCTTATTGGACAAGTCTTGGATGTGTATGAGTTTACTACTTAAATGTCTGGTTGGTCTCTGGGGTAATTTCACATACCTCATTCTTCTGGCACTTGGCAGTGAAATGCTGGAACAAGAACTTAGCAATGTGTGCCTTTTGTCAGAATTTTTAAGAATGAGATCATAATGGAAAAGCAAACCCACTAGTTCCCCTTTCCATGGTTTCCTCCCTCAGCACTGGTGCATCAACTTCATGACACCTCTTTAGGTCCCAGTGTGACTGTGTCTTGTCCAGACAGAGCTCAGCTTTTGCCCTGACTCAGCAGACTGCCACCCTGACATGGATGGTTCCCTTTGTCTCTCCCTTCTCCTCTGCTGTCCTGTTCCACAGGAGGTGCCAATCCTGTCTCTTCAGCAGTTTCTAGCTCCAGCAGCTCTTGGCTTTTTGCCCCATGACTGCTCTCCTCTTTGTTGCCGCTACTTAATTTGCCTCTCTTCCTGTCCTCTGTTCTACTCCAAACTTCCCAATCTGCATGACATTCGCTATCCAGCATGTGGTGAGCATGGGTCTTTATGCTCTTTTTAATTTAAGAGTTGCCCAATTTTTGAAACACTTGAATCCTATCCTCTGATACTGCTCTTGGGGAAACAGCCACTGGACAATACTTGCTATCGGACTTTTCCTCTCCTCCCCACATTTGACTATCCTTTTTGTGAGGTCCATGTCCATGTCTTGGCTTAGAATGAGGATCTTACTTTCCTAAAGGCTGCAGCATGGCTACTTTTAACCTTCTGCCAGGAAGGGAGGATCTTAGCTCCTCATAGAGCTTGTGTTTATTATTCCCGGTGCTTGGCACTAAGGATTGCAGAGCTCCAATAGAAAGTGTGAATTCAATTCAAACAATATTCTTGGTTTATCTATTGACTGACAGCTGTCAGGAGATCCAATTCTTACCCCATAGCCTCTGAAGACATCATGTGAGGCTGAAGATCCTGATTTATTCTGTGAATGCTTTTTTCATGTTAAAATTATATAATCCATGTATGTTAAAAAAATTGCATGAAATTCTAGTTTGGTCATTAAGTATTTGAAGAGAGTCAGAAGTGTTAGCAATCTCATTCTCTTTCTGACTTAAGCCTTTCTCTAGCCACAGCTGATACCAATGTGAGGAGAGAAACCGAGCTACTGCATTAGCACCACTTGTTCCACAACAGGTTTCAATAATAAATCAAAGCTAAGGGAATCGAAGATGAGAAATGCCATGTTCAGGATGATAGGGTCATATCCCAATGTTAGTGAGCATGGCCATAGTTTGGGCTGGAACTTCATACCTCGTGCTGGAACCTCCAATAACAAGCTAGTGGGAGAATTGGGAAGCCAAGATTGAGAGGAACCAGGGATGGTGGCAAGGGTGGCTGTTAGCACAAATTATGGTGCTCAGAGGTATTTGGCCATCTCAGCATGATCTAGGCTGGCCTAGATTCCCCGTCAGGAGTGGGTGGAGGGTTTGCAACAGGGAGAGAGAGCCCAGCCTGAGGGATGTTTCATAGAAGTTGAGAGAGTAGTAGAACTCACTATCAGGTGGGAAGCTCAACTGGTTCAAAGGGAATTTTGACCCTCATCAAGGAATACAAACATAGGTTACAACCCCCATCTGAGAATAGGGGAAATGTTTGTCAAGTTGTCAAGGCCATTGTTAAGAGGTCAGAGGGTTATAGCAGGATTTCAGGCCCAGTATAGGAATAAATTCTCAGTGAGGAAGCAGCTGGCCAAGGCTCTCCAGGCCCATTAGAAGGCAGCTGTTACAGTTCCTTATAGAAAGTCTATCTTGGTTGAAATTGAATCAGTAACTGGGTGGAACTGAATTTTTTCATTGAAGGAACTAATAACTGCAGGAGAAGGAGATATGAAAGGAGTGACTGGTATAATATTGTGGTGAGAAGGGTGATCAGCTCCCTTGGTTTGAGTGGACTGAGGGGGTTCCTGGGACAAAGGACTTAGAATTTTAAAACTGGGACAGTCCTGGGCAAACCACAATATGATGGTCAGCCTGTGAGGAAAGGTATTTGATAGTCTTGGTCAAATGGCTGGGCAAGTGTTGCTTAAGGTTAAAGAAGAAAAACAAACAAAAACTGTTCATGTTGGTAAAAATGTGAAATGTAGAGTTGGTAGTAATCTGAGTGGGAAATGAATATTCACTTCCTACTGTACAGATACATATTCAATTATAGAATCTTAAAATTTCTGAATTGAGAAGAAAGTTGGATATTATTTAATCTCTCATTGTGTGAATGATAAGGTTGAGAGTCAGGGAGATTCAATAAATACTGAAGTTGCATTAGCTAATTACAGGCATACATTTTCTGACTCCAAATTCTTTGCTTGCCCTCATGGATTTTTTTGTGTATCACCTGAAGATTCTTCCTCATTCCTCTTACCACGCATAGGCTAGTTCTTTTTTTTTTTTTTAATACTTTAAGTTCTAGGGTACATGTGCACAACGTGCAGGTTTGTTACATATGTATACATGTGCCATGTTGGTGTGCTGCACCCATTAACTGGTCATTTACATTAGGTATTTCTCTTAATGCTATCCCTCCCCCGACCTCATGACAGGCCCTGGTGTGTGATATTCCCTGCCCTGTGTCCAAGTGTTCTCATTGTTCAATTCCCACCTATGAGTGGGAACATCTGGTGTTTGGTTTTCTGACCTTGCGATAGTTTGCTCAGAATGATGGTTTCCAGCTTCATCCATGTCCCTACAAAGGATATTAACTCATCATTTTTTATGGCTGCATAGTATTCCATGGTGTATATGTGCCACATTTTCTTAATCCGATCTATCATTGATGGACATTTGGGTTGGTTCCAAGTCTTTGCTATTGTGAATAGTGCCTCAATAAACATACGTGTGGATGTGTCTTTATAGTAGCATAATTTATAATCTTTGGATATATACCCAGTAATGGGATCACTGGGTCAAATGGTATTTCTAGTTCTGGATCCTTGAGGAATCACCACAGTGTCTTCCACAATGGTTGAACTAGTTTACACTCCCACCAACAGTGTACAAGTGTTGCTATTTATATATTATTAGTTCTTTTCTCAGTGTCAGTAAGCCTTCTTCAAAGATTATAGTAAAATCTACAATAGAACTATAAGGATAGCAAATTGTAATGTTTCTACAACTATTATTGTTATTATTACCAGTATTAACATTGTCAAAATCTTGCCAATGTACCATAATGTAGCAGTCTCTCATTGTGAGGTATCACTTGGAATTCTTTGTCTCAAAACCAAGAGAATTAAGGAGTGTGGACACAAAGGGTGAGGCTGAGGTGAATGTTTTTTATTTTTATTTTTTGAGACAGAGTCGCACTCTGTCACCCGGGCTGGAGTGCAGTGGTGTGATCTCAGCTCACTGCAACCTCTGCCTTCCGGGTTCAAGCGATTCTCCTGCCTCAGCCTCCCAAGTAGCTGGGACTATGGGACTAAAGGCGTGTGTCACCATGCTGGGCTAATTTTTTTTTTTTTTTTGTATTTTTAGTAGAGACGAGTTTTCACCATGTTAGCCAGGATGGTCTTGATCTCATGACCTTGTGATCTGCCTGCCTCAGCCTCCAAAAGTGCTGGGATTCCAGGCATGAGCACTGTGCCCAGCAAAAAGTTTAATAATTGTAAAAAGAAAGCTCTCTGCTATGGAGAGGGGAGCCGGAAGAGGGTTGCCATTTTTACAGTTGAATACAAAGGCTTTTATAAGAAACCAATGAGGGCTGAGCAACTTATTTGCATAAGGTGCAAATTTCTGGTAGCTCCACCCCATCTTCCTAGTGCATGTGTGTGTCCTTAGCTTGGGTTACTCCATATTGCTTTGTTTCCCTTACAGCACATGTGTTAAGAGACAGAATTTTCCATTGCAGGCATGTCTGGGCAAGCCACCTGGGTAGCTTTTCTTATCTGTGCAGCTGTGGGCATGTCTTAGGCAAGGCCCCCTGTGCAAATTCCCTTATCTGTGCCAGAAGGCTGTTATTTTGTTTTAAAGAGCTCAACCGAGGACCCACCCTAACTGCCTGCCTGATCATTTTTCTCCTTTCTCCTCTCTCAGCATCACTGCCATTACCACCATTACTGTAGTATGAGGGGAATATCAGAAAATGTTTGTTTCAACCCCATTTCTGAGGTGGGTTGAAATAAAGAACACCATGAATTCAAGGAGTCTAGCAGTACTTCTTGGCTATTGGATCTCTCTTCATCATTTCTACTGTAAATCTTTGAGATGGATACTGAGCTCTGGAGTCAGTGAATTTACTCTTTCCTACATGTTGTCATTTTGATTACTGGCTGGGCTATAAATCATACTCAGACCATGCATCCCTGAAGTAGGAAAAGAAGTAAAATACTGCATAGTGACCAAACTTCAACCCCAAAAACTGTTACAAGAGAATTCCATATCTACAGAGTGAGTAAAAATGACAAATAAGTGTTTAAGCTTCAAAGTTTAAAGGAACAGATCAATTTCAAGTGGAGGGCTAGCTTGTCATTTCTCATTCTGTGTATTGTCAGTTCCATGATGTCTAGCATACCCAGAGTAGCTCCTTGGGGATTGTCTGCTGCTGAGAGTCACAAATAGAAGAAGGATGTTTTGAACAAGTCCATGAATAAGAAGTATTCATGCTTTGAAGGTGCTTCTGGAGAGTACTAGAAAAAAAAAAAATCCAGATTCTTCACTCTTTCAAATTAATGCTAGAAGACCATCCCTGAAATAGCTCCTTGGTATGTCATCTGGCCCCTTCAAGATTGGTTTGAGAATAATCTTGATCCGGACTACAAATTGAAAATATAAATTCGTATTTTGGCTCTTGAACTTATACAATTACCAAGTGGCAGCTTACATAATTAAATGTTATCAGCAATGATTTTGGGAATGGGCCGATTTTTTTGCCCAACACAAGGCCTTGACTATTTTGGAATTGAATAAATATAATTTTTTGGAAAAAACTCCTATTGTTCCCAGGAGAGCAATGGATTTTTGGAATGGTGAAGAAGGGTGAGAGTTGTTATCAGGGGCCAGAAACTACATATCTGAGACTAAATGTATATTCTCACCTGCTAGAATCAGGTCATAGGAAGGTAAATTAACATTTCAAAATTCAATGGTTTATTTCTAGGATTCCAGGGAATATTTTTGTCAACCACCCCTGAGGTTTACTTTAGTATGGCAGATCTTCGGGTAGTGCTAAAATGTCCCTTTATGAACAATAGATAATCCCTATGAGGAATTTTCTCTTTTTTAGTTTGGATAATGTCACCTGGATCATGCTCTTATATAAGCACCAAATCAATGTTATATAAGTGGTAATAACCAAGAGTTTCAAGCTTCAATAAATATAAGGTTTATTAAATGCAAACTAAGTGAAGTTCATTGCTTTTGCTACTTAATAATTGCTTAGCCTAAAATAGTCACCATTTTTTTTTTCTGGTATAAAAGACCTTTCACATACTTGTTGAACACAATTAAAAATTAGCTTCATGAAAAACTCAAATTGAGATGGTTAATAAATCCATTATTGGGTACTGGGAGGTTGCTTTTTCAGATGGAGTTAAGAGTTTTTCTCTATGATATATTGTTTTCAATAAAGAATCAGCTCCTACACTAACTATTCCAATATCCATTATGAATGAAAACAAAATAAAACATATCTTGTCAGATTAAGAAGCTCCTGAATCAACCTTCGGAAGACAAAGTAGGGCTTCTGCATAAACTGATTATATTACATAGGGTAATGCCAGCAGGCAATCTTAATTATGCTTTCTTCTAGCATGTGATGATATATCCTGTGAAATATTGTGGGCAAACACTTGTGAGAGGAACCAACAGTGCAATTTTTAGGGTAGGTGCATTGCATAGTGGTTCTTTGCTTTTCTGTTAGGCTTAAAAACACCTAGTTTTGTCATTTTCTTCAATTTAATCCAACTCATATTAGATTTTGTAATTTTATCAAGACTAAATTCCTATCTAATCAGTAAAACAGTAAAAAAAAAAAAAAAAGCGTATCCTGTAGTTTGGTCTTGTGCAAATAAACCACCTTCTTTTTGTGGGCACAATGGAAGTTGAAAATCTTTATATATTTTCTTGTACTGTCACACCATGTGAGTCAGGCAGATCAAATCCACCTTCTAGTCTCAGTTTTCCCATGTGTAAAATGGAAAAAATGCAGTTAATACTACTTTTAGAAGGATGCTGCAAAAAAAAAGCAATAAAATTCTGTAATGTAATATAAAATATTACAGCCATGTTTTAAGTACAAAAAGATTATTGAGAGTTTTCATTGTAAGTCTAGATTATGTGAGTAGAATTAAATTCACTAAGTGAACTGGTTATTTGAAATTTCATTGATTAATCTTCCTATAAAAAAGACTTTCATATCTCATGCTTGCTTGAAACATAGCAGAGACCATCAGAAAAGGAAGCCATTGTATTTAGAATAGAATTAATGTGAGGATACAGTTTCCACATTTTTCCCTTCAAGTTGTTCTGCATCTTGAATGAACACAGTTCTCCAATTAAACATGAGGCTGGAGATTGAGAAGAGACTTTCCCCTTAAGTTAGTAAGTTTCCAGTTCTTAGTCAAGTCCAAGCTCTGCACTTGGAGTTAATCATTTTGATTGGTGATCTAGTCTTGGCAGAGGTGTGTTTTGTCTTTTACCACAGATAGCTCAACTATACTGACTCACAGAGAGCTTACCAGAATACATCATGTTATGCCCTGTAGAATTCTAGAATATTGTAGTATTCATAATCCTGGTGCGCTTTTATCACCATGTTTTCAGGAAAAATTTTAGACTGTGATTAAATGAACATGCTAACCCAAAACAAAAGCAAAACAAAACCCCCACTGTGGCATATACACGTGAGTGAGGGGAATGGGAATCGACCCTTGTTTATTATTGACTGTTGTACCTAAAACTGTACGCTAATTCCTATGAATGAACAGAATATGGCATTGGTATCTCATATAGTTACAAAGAGTTGATTTGATTCAAACTTGTTGATAGGCAGAATTATTGTTGTGAATTCGGTAATTAGACATAAATGGGAAGTCCTAAAGACCATGTTTACTTAAATCACAATGTGTATGCTCACTCTATGGTGAATGCAGAAGAGGACATTAGCAGATGTGGTGGGCCGAATTTAAAATGGTCCTGATGACCTTTGCCGCTGGCCTCACTCCCATGATTGTGGTACTTTGTGTGGAAAAATGGAGATTATCAGGGTTGGCCTAATCTAATCATGGGTCATTGAAAACCAGAGATTTCTCTGGCCAGTTGCAAAAGGAAATATAAGAAGGATGTGAAGTGTAAGAAGGGTTCAATATACTGTCTTTGAAGATGGAGGGGGCCAGGTGCAGAGACCAGAGAGCAACCTCTAAGAGCTGAGAGTGATCACTGGCTGACAGCCAGCAAGGAAATGAGACCTCCACCCTGTGGCTGCCATAGAACTGGATTCCTTCAACCACCGGAACAGGTGGATACTCCTTCAGAGCCTCCAAATAAGAGTCAAGCATGGTCAACATCTTGATTTCAACCTTGTGATATCTGAAGCAGAGAACCTAACTGAGCCCACCTGGACTTCTGATCTATTGTTCTGTGAGCTAATAAGTGGATTATAGTGGTAAGCTGTTAAACTTGTGATAATTTGTTACACAACATAAAAACTAATACAATGGGAGTAGATCCAATTCTTTAAATGGGCAATACTGTGTTGAACAAACGACTTGACAGAAAACTAGGACTTTAAGAAAATTTTAGAAAGTCATCATATTTCAGCTTTATGTCTCCTAGAAAAAAAATCAATTATTGGAATTTCCAGTCTGGACTGAATAGAGGCTTCTGAAAGTTTTGTGTCATTGCTTCAATAACAGCTCAGCAGGAGTGACTTTGATTCCTGTTCATGGAATATACACGTGGAAGAATGAAAAATCTAGCAAGTTTTGGTGGCCCAGTTCTTCAAATTTTCCTATTCAGTCATCTTTAGAGACTGACATATGCTCTTCAGCTATCTCTTTGCTTGTAGGGGATTGTAACAACTGCTCTTATAAATTTCCTGTCTGTAAATTGCTGAAATTCCACAAAAGGGAAAAAGAGATAAGCTCAAAATAAAAAATAATTCCAGGCAATACAAATCTTGCCAATAGCTGACTAATTGTGAGTTTTGTAGCCAAAATTCAGTATGGCACTAGAAGCACATGGGGCTATTTTAAAAAGAGGCCTACCAAAATCAAGGAATTCTTCCCCTGAAGTGACCACAGAAATCTTCCTGGAATGTTCTTCTAGACCAAGCCTTCTGCATAACATTTCACAGAAAAGCAAAATGCCTTTGTCTGTTAGTTTCGTAGTCTGATGTATGGCACACACTTTTCCACCACTTTTGAGCTATAATCAATTTGAGGGCACCAGAAATAGCTTCTAACCAACAGTCTTATATTCCAACATTTTTGTCATATACTGTCTAAAATGTAACCAGACCACATGATGATTGCTTTCTGAAATACTATTTCCTCTATAAAAGGCATCTTTTATGGGCAGATAATCTATGACAAGCTTACATTTTTTAGGTAATTTCTCAAAATGACAACCCTGCTATATCTGTTTTTTAAAAATCAAATTGTATGACTGGAATCAGCTTCAATATTTAGTTCTTATCATTAAGATGTTATAACATCAATGAAAGATAATTGCATTTCTTTTTAATTTTTACTTTAATTTTCAAATAGGCAATATATTCACATGGTTTAAAATTTAAAAGTCATAAAAGAGTATTCATGGAAAATTCTCTCTTCAACCTTATCTTCCAGCCACCGAGGCTCATTTTCTGGAAAGCACAGTGCCACTTATTCCTTAGGTGTCCTTCCAGCCTTAGTCTATGCTACTTATACAGAAATCTACATGTCTATATAGATAGATATACTCTGGCTGATGGCAGAAGGAAATGTAAGAGGGATGTGAAGTGTAAGAAAGATTCAATGTGCTGTCTTTGAAGACGGAGGGGGCCACATGCAGGGACCAGAGAGCAACTCTTAATTGCTGAGAGTGATCACTGGCTGACAGCCAGCAAGGAAATGAGACTTCCACATTGTGGCCGCCGTAGTACTGGATTCCTTCAACCACTGGAGCAAACAGATTCTCCTTCAAAGCCTCCAAATAAGAGTCAAGCATGATCAACATCTTGATTTCAACCTTGTGTGATCTGAAGGGGCCCCACTGATAAGCTTTGTAGAATGTGTCTTAGAGTTGCCTGTTTTGCCATGTGGTATTAACTCCCTCATGCCTCCAGTGCTGCACACGTATCAGAATGGCTGGGCAGTTTCCACAGGTCTACCAGGCAGTAGCAGCGGGGAAGCCCTAGAGTAGGATTGATAGCTGAGTGGTGCATCTGAGGAAAGGTGCTGTGAGGCTACACCTGTGATAATGAGGTCGTTGTTGAGTGACAGTTGCATTAAAAAACTTTTAGCCAAAAGAACACGAGAAAAGGCACAAGAGACATTCAACACATGGACCATTTTGGTATGAGTATGCATAGCACCATGAGCATTAAAGAGGGGGTAGGAAACTGTTACTGATGCTGAAATTCTAGCACAGATTCAAATTTTCATACATTTCTGATTCTAGAAAGCGACTCATTTTGAAAATGTTTACTCCATGGACTGACATTTCTTAGTAGTTGCTAGTAGGATTTTTTTTATTGTGGTAAAATATGCATAACAAAAAATGTACCATTTTAATTGTTTTTAAGTGTGTGAATTCAGTAGCATTAAGTCCATTCACATTGTTGTGCAAATTAACGGGCTTTGTTTGGGGAAAAGTGTGGTAGAAATTTTCAAATTTTGGTCATGTTGAAAATTGCTGGTTTATACTTTTTTTTTACTTATGTCCTGATATATCAAAAAATGTATGACTGATTTCTTTTTGTAAACTTGCCTTCTGCTGATGCCTCGTCATGAAAACTAATGATGATTATTACCTCTGGAATTCTACATCTGTGGAAATGGCTAAAAAATTCCAG
The DNA here is from genome assembly GCF_029289425.2 of Pan paniscus. Taxonomy (NCBI): domain Eukaryota; kingdom Metazoa; phylum Chordata; class Mammalia; order Primates; family Hominidae; genus Pan; species Pan paniscus. The sequence goes on from NC_073271.2 coordinate 22,636,349, forward strand.
GAGCAAACATAATTTAAAACGGCCATTTTTTTAACTCATTATTTTGAGACGTGCCAATTTGTGAAGTATCTGGACATGCATTGTTGGTATTGTGAATAACTTGGACAAACCAAATTGTGCAAAAGTCTTTCTCCTAAGCACGAAGAATGTTGGGTTGATCCACAACGGAGTTAGCCTTGGATAAGCTCGTCACAAAGTACTGTCCAACTTCAGATTGTACCACTGACAAATTGATGACAATTAATAAGAATAGGATGGGTCTTTTGACATAATCCTTAGAAAAAAATATATCTTTGGACCTTTTACTCAGGTGTCTGCTCATGCAGACACCGTTTTTCTTTTTAAAATTAACTATTCCTTAAAATACACCCTGAAAAAATACCTAGTTTCCAATAGCTATTTCTGATGAATACTAAATACTAGAATACTGAATTCTAGGACCGTAAAACATTTCCTCTCAAGAAGCATTTGAGCCTTCCTCTTTTTAGTATAGATGGAAGCTTCTCTCTAATGGTGCCACATTGCACATTTGCAAACTTATGTTTCAGCAATGTCACATCTGTGATTGTTGGTACACACACACACACACACACACACACACATTCAAATCGCTGAAGTGGATTCAAAGAACCAATGGCCTTTAGGTCAAGGTTTCTAAAGCATCTTGTCTCAGGAATTTTAAGCATCTTGTCTCAGGAATTTTACATGTGAAAAAATTTACTCGTCTCACACGTTCATGTTAGCAGTCTAATCTTCTAAGATCTCTGCAGGAAATAACTTACTACTATGTTTTGTGAACGTGAAGACTTTCTGAAAGAATCCATGCATGGCATTTTTGACTTTGCAAATAGAACATAATTCTTCAATGGCATGTCTGAACTAATCTGAGGATGTTAGCCTGAGGTTTCCTGTGTTTTATCAAGAGCAAAAAAAATATAGTTCACATTATGACAAGCATAGATATTAGCAGTGTCCAAGTCATTTTTGTGTTGTGTCCTCTTGGATTAGAATATTTATTCTGGTCATTGAAATATCAATAAATTCAGTCAAGAAAAATAATTAGAAGAATTTATTGTAACTGTATATATAATGCTTAAGGCAGTGTTTGTCAACTTGACCCTATTGACATTTTGGGCCAGATTATTTTTTATTGTGGGAGCTGTAGGATCTTTAGCAGGATTCTCATGTCTACCGTCTAGACGCTGATATTTTCTCCCCAAGTTGAGACAACCAGAAATGCCCTCTGGACATCGCCAAACATCCTTCGGAAAGCAAAACACACACATTTTAGAATCACTAGCTTAAAGGAATATACATTGAGAAACATTGACTTAAGGCATGCTTTCTAGTCTCAGTATCAGCTGCAAAAATCAATGATGTTCCCTGGGAATGAGGGGCTGTACCACTGTTGAAATATGAGAATAATTTCATACCATTTACCAGTTAGGTGCTATACTCAGTCCTCCAGATTCTTCTCCTACTCTACCCTGGCTCCTCCCCAGGGACCATTTTCCACCTCCCAACTATGCAGAAACTCCAGGACTAAGTCTGACGTGGCAAGGGGCCTCCAGGGTCTGCTAAATTTTCTATTACATTTTATCATCTTATTCTGTATTAATTTTATTATTTATATTAACTCATTTACTATCACCTTTTCAGACAAGCTAGAAGAACCTGTATTTATTATGCCTCTCTATTCACAGTGGAGTCCTTGAGCAGAAAGTCAGATTACTCCCTTTTAGTTTGTTGTCTTAATAGACAAATGAGAGGTGTTTCCCTGTTCCACACATCATCCCTCTTCTAAAATGACTGAGCATTCCTTACCACTGAACACATGTTGAAACATATCTGGCTTGAGTTTCCTTTTTAGAAGGGCTTGTTGTGAGAATCAATGGAAAAATACCCAGAGAGAAATTGCTACACAAACTTACAATGTAAAAATAGCTCCAGCGGAGAGGATAACAAAAGCTTTGTCAAATTGCACATAATAGAGTCAATGATAGGCAGACAGTGCTTGGAACTGGTCCTCCTGATACTTCAGTCGTTCATTGGCAGGCTGCTCATGCTCCTTCACAGATTTAGAGATACTGAGGAATTTACTGCACAGTACCATAGATCACAGCCTAAATCTTTATTTGTGGGGTTATGAGCATTTAAATATTTTCTTGTGGGTTCCGTGGATTTCATAGAATTCTGTTTTGTTTCAATCTGAAAAAAATCCTCCTCTGCTTATGCCTGTCATTAAGAATTACCAATTTTCTGAAACTCCCCCAATCAAGATTTCCCCTTAAAATATGTGAAAATAAATATTTTATATTAATTTACCCAGAGTAAATTAATGTCTTTTAAATAACTATTGATTTCTGATTATAAAATTTAATGGACTGTTTATTCAGAAAGCAATAAAAATTTCAAAACACACATAATAGTACCCTTTCATCCAACAACCCAGAGATAAAAGTATTCTGGATTTTATATATAGATGCAATTGCTGTTAAACGCAAAATGGGAGCACACTATAAATCCTCTTTTTTTCTACTTAATATAATGTGGACATAAAGTAGTTTTGCGTGATTCACTTGTGGCAGCCGTATCGTATTTCACTGAATGCATGATCATTATGAGTTGATCCTTATCGATGCATGATTATGTTGATTTTGTCTTATGTCATATTTGACATAGCCATTATGATTCTCATGCACACATCTTTGCATATTTGTACCATTATTTCTTGTAGACAATTTTCTCAAAGTGGGAGCATGGAGTTAAAAGATTATGCACATCTTGCAATTTGGTGTATGTTACCAAGCTGCTCTCCAGGAAGAGCTGCCCAATTTACATTCTACTATGGCCTGAGTACACCTGATCCTCATGTCTTCACTAGACACATATATTTTAAAATAGATTTTCAATATATTAAGAAGGCTGTCAAAAGTTTTGAGGTCTTGAATTGATTTAGTTTGATTGTAGAAGTTTGTGATTGTGTTTTCTGAAGCAATGATCATAAAATTAAATGTTTTTCCAGTAGAAATTGGTTTAACCCATTATAGAAAGTTGTCAGAGAGTCTGGATAAAGATGAGAGAGTGAATTATTTGTCTAGTTATTGACAAATAAGACGGTATCAATTTGTCTTATGAGAATAGCATCAGCACTTTAACTGAACTGACTTTGGTATAAGTTTCTCCCATAGAAATTTGAATAAAGAGTGGGGATGGTGTTTAATGTATTGCATTATTTTTTATCACATTCAGCAACAAAGAAGAACCTTAGCCTCACTTTGCCATGTTTCTTCTGATGGAGTTATTTTTGAATCCTTTTTCTCCATGTACTTTTTAGATGCCAGAGCCCAAGTGAAGCACAGTTTGGTCCTGAGTTTGATGTGAGATGGCATCCAAAAACTAGGCTGACAGCTTTCATTTAAAATATAGTGACTCCAGCCGGCATCTGGCCTTCTCCTCTGGTGGAGTGAGATCCAGCCTAGGCTAAATGACACACTAGACTTTTAACGTTTTTCTGTCCAAGGAAGCTTTTTCTGAGTAAATTGTAGCAAAAGACATATCAACACCTATAACTATTTCCTTTGGAAGCATCTACCCCTTGTGATTCTCTCTCCTTCTACTCCCTTCCCTGACTCTCCTGAGATCAAAGAATAAGGCCAATTTGCTTTTAGAGCTAGCCTTATGAGTGAACTGCCTGTAACATTTTGGGAGGAGGTGGTAAAGGAGTAAGAAACCAACATGTCCTGCATACTTACTATCTAGCACTACACAGAACTTTTCCTTTCATCATCATAACAACAGTATGAGTGTATTAGTCAGAGTTCTTCAGAAAATATGTCCAATAGGGTATATATATATGTGTGTGTGTGTGTGTGTGTGTGTGTGTGTGTGTGTGTGTAGAGAGAGAGAGACTCATTTTTAAAGAATTATCTTATGTGAACTTGTGGATTGGCAAGTCCCTATTCTGTAAGGCAGGCCAGTAGTCTGAAAACTCAGGCAGAGTTTCTATGTTGGAGTCTTGAAGCAGAATTGCTTCTTCCTCAGGAATCCTCATTCTTTCTTCTTTAGACCTTCAACTGATTGGATGAGGCCCACCAACACTTGGAGCATAATCTTTATTTAAAGTCAACTGATTGTAAATGTTAATCACATCCACAAGTACCTTCACAGCAACATCAAGGCTAGTGTTTGACCAAACAGCTGGGCACCATAGTCTTGCCGAGTTGACACGTGGAGTCAGCCATCACGGATAGCTCTTGAAAGCACAATCAAAGCACCAGATCATACTAAGTGGCTTACAATTTGCAAGTGAGGAAATTGGGCTCAAAGAAATTATGTAACTTCAACAAGGTCTCGTAAGTGGTTGAGCTGAGATTCAAATCCAATTCTGACTAACTTCAAAGTCCACATGTGGCCACTGCACGCACGCACACACACACACACACACACACACACTAACATCTCATATCCTTTCTAGACAAATCCCTGGAAAAATTTATGTCATAGAAGAGGAAAAATAACCAAGACCATCTTTCATTATCATTGGTATTGAAAGTGGTTATGCACCACAGGGTTGGGGGAAATTAAGTCAGAAAAAAGGCAGCTGTCACAGATAAACCAAAACCTCAAAATTTTGTTTGAGCTATATCTTTCAAAAAAAATTCCACTGTTTTTAGACAAATAAAAATTGTTTAGGGATCGGTAGTTGAGACTGAATCACATGCAGAGAGCTTAAGAGAAAAATTATTAACCGTGTCAGTTTGTTTAGCTACTCCAAATGTATATTTGGAAGCAGTAGTCCACATCCTTCTCAAGCATGTTAGAGCTTTATAAGCTCCATTTTCCTTCCCTTCTCCTTTTTTAGGGAAATTAGAATGTTTTGTTTTTCATTGGCTGTATCTTAGGAAATAGGATGGTTTAGTAATTTCAATATTGGGTTCAGTTAATTTTCATTCTGTATGTATTGAAGACCTTGTGTATTTTTTTATGTCACTCCGCAATATAAAATGGGAAATTTTAGGCAGGATCAAAATAGCATTACTTCCTTAGAATATAATCATTGAACCCCTAACTCATTCTATTTTGGCTCAGAGTTAGAAAGCAACACTGTTATTTCAGAAAAAGAAGCTTGATTATAAAGATAGCAGTTTTCTGAAAAATGTCCACGTTTATCTTGTTTTACTTTGACTCATCTTACAGGAGTAGCTTTTAGAGAAAGCTAAAAAATGTCATGAACTATTGACTCAAGGAAAACACTAATCTTGTAATGAAAGTATTGCTATTTTTAGATTTGAGGCTCTCATTGATTGTTATATGAGGATAAGAGATTAAAATCTAGTAACTGACATGGACATTTGATTGATTTGTAAGTTTAATTTTGTAATTGACTAATTTGGGAACGAGCAATGATTTTACGTTCTTAAATATAAAATGGATTCTCCATATTTTGATACCATATCCACATCCATCTCCTATTATGAATGCTTAAATAAGTATCAGACACAGAGCTAATTACTGGTCATGGGAAATGTAGAGATAATTGAATATTCATGGTGATAGACTAAACATTTCTAACTTCAGACGCATACACACTCCTTAAATTCATTTGAAAGGGGAAGGACCACATGCAGGACAATTGTCCAGGTGGCCTTGGACTGACCCAGTTCTCCCCACCTTCTCACTGGTAGTTCTTTTTTTTCTATTAAAATTTTTTTTTGACACTCAAACAGACTTGCATTAAAGTTGTTCTTAATAATAACTGTAAAATGTGCTGGGACTGTAAAATCCTGAGATAGGGAGGGACTGGCTGAAATGGCCTTGGTTCTATTCCAGTCCTCCACTAGAAGCAGCATGTCTTCCAAAGCTTAAGCCCAGTAATTCACCTGACCCTCGGGTATAAACTCAGGGCAGCCTGCTGTTCAGGGTCCCTCAGCTGCCGTGCAAGTGGAGAGTCACATGACACGGTCAAGACTCAATTTGTCCCAAGCAGCTTTCCTGAGACTCGGGGAACTGGCTTATAATGAATCCTAGGCTTTTGCTCTCCTTTGCTGCCTGTCTGTAAGTAATAAATCTGCTTCATGTGACGTGTTCTGTATGAGTGTGTTCCGTCTCACTGGACTCAGAGAAAATGGTAAGCTGTGTACAGTGAGCCTGCTTCACAAAGAAAAATAATATTTACCATTTTTCCTTTAGCTTTGCTCAAAGTTACTTTCAAAAGATATTAAATATCCCACAAATTGCAATAGCGTTAGGAGGTGGAAGGCCTCATGTGCTATGGGACAGTTCTGGAAGAAAACTAACAAAATATTCCATAAGAACAGTTGTAAAAACCACGGCCTTCTCAGCCCTCACTTTTATGTTATCTGACACAACCCTTCTTGTCCCTATCCACTCTCTATAAAATGAATGAAATCAGCAATGAATCTTTGTGTAGTATCATATGGGTCATAAGCATCCAGAAGCGTAGACAGAACCATACAAATAACCCAATTCTCCAGTCCAGGAAATGGCAAACAGGCTAGTAGAAAATTCCGAAGGGAAGACCCAAGGACTTTTTAAAATGAAAATAAATTTTTGAGACTTAATCTTGTGCTGGGAAGTTTTATTTCTGGGTGTAATTTTGGTGAATAGGCTAAGAAGGGCTGGTTAGAGTTTTGCCAGCATTCTCCAAGCACAAGGAGACATTTTGAGGTAAAAAAATATCTCCAGGGAACCATGACACCCTATTTTGAATTACTCCCAATTTTATTCCAGTACCATCTCTCTGGCAGCCAACCCCAGCTGCTACTCAACAACCCAGCTACACCTCTAACTCCTTCAAGATCCATGGCAGTGACCCGATTTCCAAGATTTTCTTTTATGTTTATCATCTACACATATGTATTAGAGATGTGCTAGAGGAAGCAGTCTGCTGGGATGTTAATGTATATTGTGATGGGGCGGATAACCATGACCTAATTTGAAATGGTATCAGGCTGTGGATTTGCAAATTTGCCTTAATCCTATATCTTTGTTTCACACCTCTCTCTCTCACGTGCCACCATCAAGCATCCGTAACAGGAGCATAAAAATGCAGTCACAGAAATCAGAGCATTTTGGAATCTTAAGAGCAATATATTAATACAAGTATTACATATTGCAGCAAAGGAATTTATCTTACACAGTTTTGTCATTTGAAACAAACACACATTATAGTAACTCTCTGCATATATATATGTACACACACATATATGATAATATAATATAATATATAATATGTTTAAGGTAGGCTAGGCTAAGCTATGAGATATGGTAGGTTAGGTGTATTAAATGCATTTTCTTGTTTTTAACTTTTATTTTACTTTAAGTTCTCAGATGCACACGCAGGTTTGTTACACAGGTATACGTGTGCCATGGTGGTCTGCTGCGCCCATCAACCTGTCATCTAGGTTTTAAGCTCTGCATTTCAACTTAACAATATTTTCAACTTACAGTGGGTTTATCTGGATGTAGATAGTATCATAAGTTGATGAGCATCTATAAGTATGTACTCTATATGTATATGTATATATCACTCTTTGCCTCAGTATCTTCCACTGACTTCCCAATTCATTCAGAATAAAATCCAAAATCCTTACCGTGGCTTACAAGGCTTTACATGACCTGTGTTCTGATACTTACGTGACCTTATCTTCATCTTCTCTCCCTTTCACTCATGATGCTTCAGCCACATTGGCCTCCTTGCTCTTCCTCAAATAGGCTGAGTATTCCCCTACCTCAGAGGATTAGCTTTTGCTGTTTCCTCTTCGTGGTATACCTTTGCCCTAGATACTGGCAAGTCTCATTCCCTTCCCCGAAAGAAGTTTCAGTTCTCTGCTTAAATGGCACTATATCAAGAGTTCCTTGATCATCCTACCAAAAACCCAGCCTTTTTGTTTCCCAATCCTGTTACTCTCTTTCCTTTGAGCTTGCTTTTCTCTCCCAGAGCTTTTTCACAATTGATGCACTATTTATTTGTTTATGTTTTCTTCTTCTCCATTAGAATGAAACTCCGGGGAGTTTTTTTATTCCCTGAAAAATCTCCAGCTTCTAGGACCACGACTGACACATAGTAACGTGCTCAGTCAGTATTTGTTGAATGAATGAAGGAATATTAACAAAGTTAGGCCTAGATAGCACAACTCATCTCCTTGTTTACTGAATTGATGATCTATGTCTTTATAAAGGGCTTTTACGACTGTGAAATAGTTGAGCCTTGCTACATCCAACCAACTAACCAATAGACAAGTGAGTAAAGGATAGATGTATAACTAATAGTTTTAATAAACAAAACGAAATGAAGACAATCATTATTGGTCACATTAAAACAGGAAATGAAAGCCTCTCAGATTCTCAGACTTTGAAGATACATGTTCTTAAGGAAAAATCTTTAGATGACATTATCTATGAGCCTGACTTTAGCCAAAGCAAATGTGCAAATGAATTTTGCCTTTTAATGGTTTCGTCAGCTTGATGTCTATGGCAGATCCTATCTACTTCATCTATGTTGACTAGTGTGACCCATGGGCCTGCTGTATTCTCTGTGTACATTCAGCTAAGACTTTTCACTTCCCACAGTTTCAGTATTCTCACCTTTGAGATCACAGGGTCTTGCTTAATGGCCTCTAAGGTTGCATCTTGTACTAATGTGTCTTCACAGCACTTCCTACAGTTGAATTTGATGAATTAATTTTGTAGTGACTTTTTCATGTACAGTACATAGAGATTACTGCATTCTCTATGAGTTAAAGGATCAGGCCAATTTTCTTCATTGCTATACCCCCAGCATTTAGTGTCTGACACAATAAGTTCCCAATAAAAATGTGTTGATTTGAATAAATGCCTGCATGAATGAAATAAATGAATGAAAGTGATTCTAAAAAGGGTGTTCACAAATATACCAAGCTTACTTTTTGATAACTTGCTGGAAGAAGTTATCATCTTCTTCCTATGAAATCTACTACCAATCTTATTTTATTTTTAAACTTGGGCTTTGAGATGTCATGATATCAATTGACTCATTTTAGTAATTTTCTGTTTCATTCTTCTTAAGTAGAAATCTTGCCTTTAATATTTTAATGTTAATGCTATCTTACAGGTACAGGGGTCTAACTCACTTAAATCCATGCTCAGCGCACGTAAAAAGCCAATGTCTTAATTTCCAAAGACATATTTCAAACGCAGTGACATGAACACAGTGCTGCCTGATTGGATTTTCCCCCTAATGAATGGAGACCATAAAAAGGACTTATGTCTAGTATCAATTATTCATACTCCAACAACTTGTGCATCCACAAGTTATAGCTCAACCTCTTTACCAACAATAAAATGCATCTTTTCTCTGAACAGAATGCAGGTTGCTGTCAGGTAAAAATATATCGTGACTTGAACAATGGATATTTGCATCCATCCCTGGGAGGCACGGACACAAGGCCATTACTTGGGTGAAACAGAACTGTCAAAACAGAACTGCGGCAAAAGAGGCCAGAGTACGACTTGAGATATTCTTGCTATTGAAACACCAGTCTCTAAAGTTTGAAGAAGAGAATGGAAGTAGAACATTTCTTAAACCCAACTGCTCTTCAGATCAGCACAGTCAACTAAGCGATTCATTGCTAATGGCATGTTAGGATCATTAAATATTCAAAATATTTTAGAAGTAATGATACTTCTGTACTTATAGGTTATTTTTTCTTTGGGGTTGAGGGTGAGGTAACTGAGGAAGTGAAATCTTGATAAAAATTTAGGGCAGGACAATTGTTTTTTAATGCAATTGTCTATTGTGGTGCACTAAATACCAGTAGCATCTCCCTTGACATTGCATCACCTGGGGTCCTACTACACTGTTTCAAAAACCCCTTGGCCTGGGGTGACAGCGATGGTACCATTAGTCATTGTGAATCGTACCCATTTAAAAAGCCAGCATAGAAAAGGGATAGAAGGGGAGGAGGAGAGCTGCTTCTTATAATCGCTTTGAATTTAAGAACTTTGGACTATATCCAACTTTGCCCTTATTAGAGTATTTGTGCAACTACATTCTACACTGTAGATTATAGCTCTATAAAACACATTTGATAATCGATTCAACATATACTTCTTATTCAGTGCCTACTCTGGGTGCTAGGTATAGAGTCATGCATTGAGCAGACTTACCCCTGTTCTCAGGGAGTTTACAGTCTAGTAGAGGAAGGGCACAGAGCAGAAAGAAGTAAACACACATTTATTTAACTATATCTTGGGGTAAGTGCTATGAAGGCAGCGTATAGGGAGTGTTGATGCAGAAAAATGAATAAGGTGTTGTTGGAGACCTGCTCAGATCAGGTTGTCAGAGAAGGCTTATTTTATGGTTTGCTATTTAACATGTGACCTGGCCTACACAGTGGCTCTTGTCTGTAACCCTAGCACTATGGAAGGCCTGGGCAGGAGTATCGCTTGGGGCCTGGAGTTGGAGACCAGCCTGGGAAACACTGTGAGCTCCCATCTCTACAAAAAATAAATAAAAAATTAGCCAGCCATGGTGGTGAGCACATATTGTCCTAGCTACTCCAGAGGCTGCGGCAAAAGGATTGCTTGAGCCGAAGAGTTGGAAGCTGCAGTAAGTCATTATTGCATCACTGCACTCCAGCTTAGGCAACAGAGTGAGACTATGTCTCTAAAAAGAAAAATTAAAAAAAAGTAAGACCGGAGGAATGAAAAAGAGTCAGCTATGTTCCAGACAGGAATCAGAATGTGCAAAGGCCCTGAGTTTGGAAAGAGCATGTCAACAGTAACCCGAACCAACAATTGTGTAGAGAACTGGCACAGCACAGTGGATAACAGCAAGGATGCTGTGGTCTCCCTGCTCAACTTCACGTGCCATGGTTAGATGTGTGACCTTGCAGAAGGTACTTAACCTCTCTAAAAATCAGTTTTTTCATCTGTTAAATGCAGATAACATTATAATTGTATGAGGTAACATTTGTGAAGAGCTTAAAATAGTGCTTGATACACATTAAGTGCTATGTGTTTGTTAAATTAAAAAATAATAAGTAGGAGAGTGGAAAGAAGTGTCAAGCAACTGGAGTCTGTATCCAAGGATTGCTACCAAAAAGCTGTCCCATCAGCAGTAACTTTGAACAAATCTCTCATCTTTTCTGTGTCTGTTTTCTTACTTGTAAGTGTTACACAAAAATATTCCTATGCTGTCTCTAAGAGTCTATGTGATTCTTTTTTTATTGGTTTGTTCATTCTTGACTGCTGCCATGTGCATTTTATTCTTTTTTTAATTTTAATTTTTTATTATACTTTAAGTTCTGGGATACATGTGCAGAACATGCAGGTTTATTACATAGGTATATATGTGCCATGGTGGTTTGCTGCACCCATCAACCCATCATCTACATTAGGTGTTTCTCCTAATGCTATCCCTTCCCTAACCCCCCACCCCCCGATAGGCCCCAGTATGTGATGTTCCCATCCCTGTGTCCATGTGTTCTCATTGTGCAACTCCCACTTATGAGTGAGAACATGCAGTGTTTGGTTTCTGTTCCTGTGTTAGTTTGCTGAGAATGACGGTTTCCAGCTTCCTCCATGTCCCTGCAAAGGACATGAACTCATCCTTTTTTATGGCTGCATAGTATTCCATGGTGTGCCACATTTTCTCTATCCAGTCTATCATTGATGGGCACTTGGGTTGGTTCCAAGTCTTTGCTATTGTGAATAGTGCTGCAATAAACATATGCGTGCATGTGTCTTTATAGTAGAATGATTTATAATCCTTTGGGCTTATACCCAGTAATGGGCTTGCTGGGTCAAATGGTATTTCTGGTTGTACATCCTTGAGGAATCGCCACACTGTCTTCCACAATAGTTGAACTAATTTATACTCCCACCAGTAGGAGCATCTGTTGTTTCCTGACTTTTTAATGATCGCCATTCTAACTGGCGTGAGATGGTATCTCATTGTGGTTTTTATTTGCATTTCTTCAATGACCAGTGATGATGAGCTTTTTTTCGTATGTTTGTTGGCCACATAAATGTATCTTTTTTTATTTTTTTAAAAAAGACAGAGTCTTTCTCTGTCACTCAGGCTGGGTGCAATCATAACTCACTACAGCCTCCAACTCCTGAGCTTAAATAATCCTCCTGCCTCAGTCTCCAGAGTAGCTAGGGCTACAGGTTCACACCACCATGCCTGACTAATTAAAAACTTCTTGTGTGTGTGGAGATGGGATCCCACTGTGTTGCCCAGACTAGTCTTGAACTCATGGCCTCAAGCAACCCTCTTGCCTCAGCTTCCCAAAGTGTTGGGATTACAGGTGTGAGCTACTGCACCTAGCCATTTTGTTCTTAAGAAGACAGTGGCCTTGCAGAAGTCTTCATCATCTGAAAGCTGGTTAGTGGTAGAGTTGAGACTAGAACCCAGGTCTCCTGCTTGTTTTCTCAAATAAATACATAATGCAAACACAGAACAGTTGAGAAGAGATGCTGGTCTATTTTAATATATTAGTTGACTCGGATATTTTTAAAAGAATGAAAGTGTCTCAGTCAGGGCCTTGGTAAGAAGTAGATGGCTACCCATATTGAGTAATTTGAAGAGAGTTCATGAAATGCGTGGATAGAGTGAAGGGAAACTACAGGCGGTAGTGCAGTACTCCATGACTAGCAGCAATAGGGAAGCTTTGGCAGCCCTAGGTCTAAAAGGGGAAGGACAGAAGCTAGAAATATAGCTGTTTGGAGAAGGCATCCCATGGGAATTGGACTTTTGTTTGAGAGGCACCATCCAGATAAATACTTCAAGTAAGTATTCCATCCTCACTCTCCTTTTTCTTTCTGCTTTCCTGAATGGCCTCCCCATCGGCCAAATTCAACCAGAAGCACAACTGTCAAGGGAAGTCCTTGGTGCAGTCCAAGCAGTGTAGACTCCTGGGCAGAAATAGAGGGGAGGGTGTGGAGAGTGGATTTGTAAAGGGAAGGGGGATGTGTACACAGTACAAAAAAGGTTTAATGTCAATGGTCATCTTACCTTTTATTTCTATTAGACATTTTGTTCATCTAACACTTTTAGATATCTTATGTCATGCCAGATATTTGCTCAAAAAATCATTATATAATGAAGTGACGTGTGGTCCTCATTTTTATTTCTGCTGACATATTGTAAAGAACTTGTGCCAATATCACGGTCAGTTCACATAAAAATTAAATAATGAGTTCATCTAAATTGTTCAATATAATTATTGTATTAATTCTTTTGAGTTTGGCAAAACAATAGTTTCAGGTAAGTACTATTTTAAGGCTACTTATGCTGTACTAGGAGAAAAGGATTAGTCATTGAAATCATTGTATTCTGCATGTAATACAGAAGGCAGGAGCCCAGGTTGAGCTTAACTGCTCACTCTCAGCATTTAAAGGACTGAGCTCGGGGAGCGGCTCTACCAAGATTTTCTTTGCATGAGAGACTAAGAAGTCTCCTAGGCAAGGTTCATCCTAGGGGAAGAAAGAGTTAGAATTATGTTCCCATAAAAATGTCCCGGGTTTCAGAGGAGAATATAATTGTTTTAATATAATAAAAGCACAATACCTACCACTAGAATTTGCCTAAAGATTATGAATTGAAACATTTACAGTATCCAAAACTGTAAAATGGGGATAATAATAATACCTATGCCATGGGTTTGAGAGGATTAAATGTAAGTTAAATGTAAATTGCTTAGAACAGTGCTTGGTGCACACATACACGCACACACTTACTGTTATTATTATTTAAGGTAACACATTTCTAGGGATGATTCCGTTGAGAATCAATGTTTTTACAGTGGTATTACTGCTTCTCAGAACGTGGATAAATGCATTATTTCTCTCCATACATATTAAATAATAATAGCACAAAAGCTGGTTGCAATTTTATGACCCATTTTCAGCCAATTTTAGTGTTTTTGTTTCTTTTCAGAATATTCAGTAGTTTTTCAACATACCCTGGAGAAATGGTAATGTGAAAACTATGGCATCTTATTTTAGTAAAATACCTTAGTGTATCCTGTGGACATTGCTTCTGAAGTCTAAATTACATTAGAATCTATTCTATGGATATACAATTCATGAAGCAATTATTTTCTGATATTCAGTTGGTATTCTTTTTATGTAAGAAACGAGAAGTTTAATTTTAAGAATTATAAAAGTGCCTCTCCCAAACTGACATGTTATCCTGTTCCCACTAAGTGAGTCATTCAAGATGAGCACATTCCTCTTATGAAGGGGCACGTGTTAATACTGCACTTAAAGGCACGATTTAACTCTATCTGGATTGACATGTACATCAATTAAAAACTATGAAGCTACAGCCTTTGTTCAGTTGTCTGACTCATACTTTAGATTATGGACTACACTTAGAATATGCTACTCACTATAAACTCACTTCCTCTAATTCTTAAAGTTCTTTTAATATTCCTTCATGTCAAATATTAGTTGCTTACTTAATATATTCAATCATTTTTACCATGTCCCAAATATCATGTAGGTACTCCCTGAGGACTACAAATATCCAAGGGACAGTCTTGGCTCTCAAAGAGCTTAGAATCTAATGGAGGAGACAGACATTTACACAAATCTATTACAAGGCTACAAGAGGGGTATTGGATTAGGTACCAAAATGGCTGGAGGTGGGAAATGATTAATTCTGATTGGAAAATTTGCCAGGGTCCTCTTCTCCGGGTATCAGCTCTTTACCTAGATCTGGAAAGATGAGGAGGGTTTCTGCAGCTTAAGTGAGGGTTTATCTATCCTCAGGCAAGGAGGTAAGGGAATTAGCACTGTGTGTTCAGGTGGTGGCAAGGGATGAGGTGGGTGGTCTCCAAATGCATTTTCACAGATAAAGCAGGAGTTGAACTCTGAATGCTTTATCCCTTTGGATGGCTTTCAAGTTCCTTTCTAGTCAATAGGGAAGATGATATGCAAAATGTGTGATAATCAAGACATTAACTGATAAGGTACAAAAATGGGGAATCTGATCACTTGGATCTCTTCGGATTTTAGTCAGAGAAAATTATTCATCTTGCAGACCATGGAAACAATGCAAGATATCTTATTCATTTATTAGCCATGACGAAACGAGATTCAGAAAATGATTCTCTTGCTTCTTCCTCACATTTAGAAATGGCAGGTATGGTTCAGGCATGGTGGCTTACACCTGTAATTTCAGCACTTTGGGAGGCCAAGGCAAGAGGATTGCTTGAGGCCAGGAGTTCGAGGTCAGCCTGAGCAACATAGCAAGACCCCATCTTTACAAAAAAATAAACAAATTAGCCAGGTTTCATGGCACGCACCTGTATTCCCAGCTACTGGGGAGACTGAGGTGGGAGGATCATTTGAGCCCAGGAGTTGAGGCTGCAGTGAGTCATGATCATTTCCCTGCACTCTAGCCTAGGTGGCAGAATGAAACCCTGTCTCTGAAGAAAGAACAAACAACAATTAAAAAAGAAATGACAGGTGATACACACTCAAAAGCTATTCATGACTGGGTTAGAAAAAGGAGAACAGAGACTGGGCACAGTGACTCACGTCTGTAATCCCAGCCTCTGGGAGGTCGAAGCAGTTATATCACCTGAAGGTCAGGAGTTTGAGACCAGTCTGGCCAAGATGGTGAAACCCCATCTCTACTAAAAGTACAAAAATTAGCCGGGTGTGGTGGCTCGCGCCTGTAATCTCAGCTACTCGGGAGCCTGGGGCAGGAGAATTGCTTGAACCCCAGAGGTGGAGGTTGCAGTGAGCGGAGATTGTGGCATTGCACTCCAGCCTGGCCAACAAGAGCAAAACTCCATAAAAAAAAAAAAAAAAAAGTGAGAGCAGAGCAGAAATAGAAATCAAAGTCTAAATTTTTTTAAAAAACAATTTCTCCTTCATGCTTCCAGAGAAGGCAAATATTCCTAACACATGTTCCCCCAGTTCCAACCATTTCCTTGGATTGGATGTTTATTTTTAGGGAAGGCATTCAGGATTAGCTTAGGTAGCAACTTGATCCACTGAACACTCATCTGGGAACTTGTCTTGGAATTATTTTCTTGATGAAGATTAAATATCTAGGAACAGAGTTGAAACAAAGGTTAGAACTGGGACTATTTTAAGACTCGTCCATAAAGGTATGTGGTGTATGTGCTGTACTTCATTCCCTGCCTAATATGATGGGCTTTAGTGCAGCTCATAAATGAAGTTCATGAGAAACACAAGCTTTGTGTGTATCTTTTCAATATTTCTTGGGAATGTAGCACTTATCTAGTTAATGTGGTCCTTGAATGTTGCCAGCTCCATTCTGCTCCTGTTGGTTCAATAAAAGCAATTTGATCACAGCCAAGCATGGCTTGGGATTCTTTCAGCTGTTGAGTTGGTACATTCTTATTAGAGGGAAGGTATTATTTTCTACATTGCCTAAACTGTAAATAATCAACTTAAGGAGAGTAAGATAAAATATCTTTGCTATGGTACACCAACTACTAAGATGGCCCCCAAAGCTCTCTGCCTCTTGGTTTCTGTGTCCTTGTGTAATTCCCTCCTCTTTTATGTGAGATGAACTTAGTGTCCTGATTCTAAAGAACAGGTTATGGCAAATGTGATGGGATATCAATTCCAATATTGGATTTCGTAAGTCTGTGACTTCTGTCTTCCTGGCACTCTCTTCCACTCCATGGCTCTTCTTGCTTGCTCTGGGGGAGCAAGCTGACACATTTAAAGTTGTCCTACAGAGAGGCCCATATGCCAAGGAATTGAGGGTGGTTTCTGGCCAATAGCTAGTGAGAAAATGAAGCTGGCACAAAAGCCTCGGAGGGACTGAATCTCGTCAATGACCATGCATGGGAGTGAGCTTGGAATCAGATACTTTCTCAGTTGTACATTGAGATGACAGCAGCCTGTGACAGTCCCTGAGCCGGAAGACCCAGCTAAGCCACCCTCAGATTCCTGATCCATAGAAACTGAGATAATACATGTTTCAAGCCACTAAGTTTTGAGTTAAATTAGTTACACAGCAATGGATAACAAATGCACCTGTTTATAGAAGTGGTGAGGCTTCGGAGTGGGGCATAAAGGAAAGAGAATATGTATATTCAGTTGCAACTATCAGAGTCACCAACCCAGGTAGGATCTTTGTAACAGATGTTCTACATATATTGTTTATAATCATTGCAACCACATGGCAAGGATGGTGTTATTCATATATTTTGAATGAAACTGAGGTTATGGAAATGTTGTTATTTGGCTCCGTACATGTAGTTAGAAGATGACAGAGATGAGAGGGGAAACAAAGT
The DNA here is from genome assembly GCF_029289425.2 of Pan paniscus. Lineage (NCBI taxonomy): Eukaryota > Metazoa > Chordata > Mammalia > Primates > Hominidae > Pan > Pan paniscus. The sequence continues at coordinate 22,653,640 of NC_073271.2, forward strand.
CTCCCTTACTCTGAAGCCTTGGTTCTGTCCCCTGCATTAGAGGGATGTTAGAGGCCTGAGTGGGGTTAAGTAGGCTGGAAATCAGAATCACCTGTGGGTTGCTTTATAGTTAATCATGTCACTTTCCTTTTCTGGAGGTCCTGACAATGTTTATACTGAACCACACTACACAGTACAGTTGCACCAAAGAGTTTTGCTCTTGCACAAGTTCAGCCATATCCCATGCAGCTTGGCCCCAAATCAGAGAATAAAAACTATGCATTTCAGATAGGTTTTGATTGAGAATATGGTAGTCCTTGGATGCCTCTGTGGTGATTAACAAGGTGACCATGTGACTTTGGCATTCTGGTGTTAGGTTGTTTTAATTAAGTGAAAAATTAAAACAATAGTACCCAGAGCTCCACTATTTGATGAGCTTAATATACAATCTTATGTGTCCCAGTCCCTACTTTACCTACAACCAAAAGGTGGCAAAATGAGTTTGGTTAAACAAGGACAAGTTGGAAGTAGAGTGGATGTATGATGAGTGCTGCCGTCATTTGGTGGTGGGAACAAGATTACGAAAAAACAGAAGGGTAGCCTACAGCCCTGCACCTTAGGAAGATTAGGTAGCCCCGCATGCTCCTGTAGTGGCTTCTGAAGCTGGGTAGGCAGCTGCAGAATTGATTAGACTCTGAGAACAGGCTGTGGCTCTGTTTCACCAGCTCTAACATCAGGTCTAAGGTCTCTCTCCTATCATCAGCCCTTCAGCTCTTGCAACAGCTTTCCTGCCCACGGCTCTGGAGAGGGCCAGATTAGCCTCTCGCTGCTCATGGTTCTCATGCAAGTTATTGTCTTGCTTCCATGGGAATGGACTCTCCACACAAATAAGTGAAAGACATCACAATTAGCTGACAAAGTCCATAGTTTCTCCTGGAGGAGGTGATTGGAGTTGTCTCTTTTTCAATGACTTCCTGCTATCTCACTGCGTTTTTGCATAGATTTCTCCAGAGCGGCACTACCCAATAACGTAGGCAGCCCCTAGCCACATGAGGCTATGCAGCATTTGCAGTGGGGTTAATGAGACAGGTGAAGTAAATTTTTCATCTAATTTCATTTCAATTAATTTAAACTTAAATGACCATATGTAGCTGATGATTGCTGTGTTGGATAATATAGTTCTAGAGGTTGTTCTCATTATATTGTTGTTTTGTTAATTTATTTTGGGCTAATATTTATTGGACATTTTCTATGTGCCAGGCACTATACTTAGAGTTTTGTATATATTCATCCAGTTTTTGCAGAACGCGATGAGACTGATAATATTATTTACATTTTCCAGAGCAGAAAGTTGAATCTCAGAGATGAAGTAGCCTGCTTCAAATCACACAGGCAGGAGACAGGATTCAAAATAAAGTCTGTCTGGCTCCAGCCCTGTGTTTCCTGCACAGAAGAATGAAGCAAAGTCAGCAGAAATAGAGGGTGAAAAAAATGGACAGAAGACAATGAAAATATAATCTGTGTTATAATAGGTTCTTTCACTTTATTGCTTATTGTAAACACTTTGGCCATAGCAAATGTTAGTTTTTAAATAACCGTAATTCAAAACTTTCACATCCTATACTATTTTTCCCAAGAAGCATCATCTATGAAAACAATCAGTGAACTCCAACAGTCTATACTGGTAATGTGCACATTTATGCTATTATGACACTTAATACAAATAGTAAAAATACTCATCTATTGTAAGCTTATGGGTTTGTAAAATGCCTCAAGGGAGGCCATAAACAACTCAAAGAAGAGATGGTGTGGACTGAACTGGCTTCTATTTGGGGAAAATTTGCAGAATATAGGAGGTATGCAATAAATGTTTATTGATGGTGAAGATGAGAAAACCCTATTTCTGCTGATCTTTCCTTTCCATTTTCCTTAAAGAATATAAGGTATATTTGTATTCAGCATTCTCAGAATCATCACAGAAACCCTGGCACTTTGAGAGTCTTAGCCGCAGTGTAATTGGGTCTGACCACACGCAGAAGAAAAATAAATTAAAGCATATGTACTATTAAAATTGCGCTGAAAACTTTATGTAAGTCAGGGAGCCCCTCACCAGAACAGGCTGAAACTCTTGAATGCTTTGCATCCTCATATATAAGAAAATCATCAGTGCTTAAAAATCAAGGAAGTCATTCAAAACAAATTCAGCCTTTGGACCTTACTGGCAGGTAGGTTATATTTCAGTCAGATCAATATCTTTCTAATATAGGTATTTGAAAGTAATATATGCTACTTATAATAATGATATAGTAAGCTTCTTATCTGCAAGTACAGGTACTATAACTTACACCTTAAAATGCTTCGTTTGATTGTTTCATTCAGCAAAATTCTTGGCACTGTTTTGGGATTTCACTGAATTTTGATGATGATATTGGATTAAGCATTTTAGATTTAATTGTAAAATGACACAAAAATCTAATCATCTATTTCCAATGTTCAATATACAATTTTTATAAATACATGAAACAATTCATATAAAAATATAAATGTTAAGGTCACTCACAGCAAAATATGGCACATTAGAATTATTTATTAAATGCTTTATACATATAAAGGTAGGCACTTCATAAAATTTGCATTTTGGTAAAAGGCAACAATTTGATGTCAGTATCTTAATTGTGTCATTAACTTTTTTAAGAGAACAGATTATCAAAATTTTACGAAGAAGAAAAAAATAATAGTTTTAAGGAATTCCACAGAAGGGAATCTGAACTTCATTTCCCACTTTATTTTTGCAAGTCTGTTGTGTATCTTCATGGTCAAGTTCTGAGATTTTTGCTCCCTGACCTAAAATCCTGTGGGAATAATTGATTTCTCATCTTTTACTTGGAAGTGAAGTGTCTGCTACCTGTGGAACTTGATACAATTTTTTTTTTTCTCCCCACAGTTAGAATAACCTTTATTCTGATCCACTATAAAGCCAGATGATTTTTAGGTGGCAGTAGCTGGCATTGAAGAGTTCTTGGCTTCAAGCGGCTGTTGAGTCTTTTTGGTCTTGTTTTAACTCCCTAATTAAATAAATAAGATCCAACTCTTTCTGTTGTATTCACTCCTGGACATATAGAAATTCACTTCACACCCACCTAAAATACGAGCAGAACTTCTGAGGCCCAATAAACCCATCTACTATTTGATTTTGTTATCCCTTCTGGAGCGTGTCTCTACCAAGAGCTTCACAAAGCAATGTAGTCATTGCTCTTTCTTGTACTAAAACCAGAGTACCCGTCCTGTAACTTCCATCAGGACCTCAAACAGTGCTAGGCACATAGTAAACTCTTAGGCACTCAAAATACATTTATTGATGAATGAAAGAATGAACAATTCTAGTTCTGACTTTTAAAGCTATATAGAATAAAGTTGCTTCCTTGTGTGGGCCAAATCATTCTCCCATCCTACTTAGATCTTCTTTTTTTCCAGGATCAACACTGAAACTTTCTTCACCTAGCCCTTAAACAACATGATTATCAGATATTTTGTCAATTACATTACTCTTCCCTGAATGTGCTTAGGTGGATCAGCAGATCTCTTAAAATGTGGTTCCATAGAACCAAACATTAATACTCCAGATGGGGTCAGCTTTGAGCAGAGTAGAAATCCTATATCTCCTAGCAGGGATATTCCACCTGACACATTATCTGACCCCAAAAAGTATTCCTTGGAGCAATTCTTTCCTGCCTGTTTCTGAGTAGAGGCATTTTATTCCAGGCAAGATCACCCATTGGCACATGTTCTGTTCTGGGAGATAGATTATTTCCTTGCGTTTCCAGGATAAGGAGGGGGTGGAGAACGCTGTGCTGAACCCTGTGGGGTGGGGGAGTATGGAGGAGGCAAGTCTGCACAGTATTCCATCTCGTGGTTGTGACCGTAGGGTGGTGGTCCTGCTGAAAAAGAAGGGGAAGAGAACATCAAGGAGTTAGCAAATATTTGCATTTCTACTGTGTTGAAGCCACTGGGCTAGATACTTTGGGAGGGGACATAAACTGTGGCTGCAAAAATCTTAGTTTTATTAGGTCAAGACCACATATGTATGAAAGGGTAAGTGCTCTAAAATGTGGTATCATGGGTTAAAGTGTTAAGAACTGGTTGTTTAGAGAAAGTTTCTTGAAAATATGATGCTGAAGTGGCAGAAAGAGAAGCTGAGGGACAATTCAGGTTGATCAAAAGCACTGAAGCGGGAGAGCCCTTCATCTCAAGCAAAAAGTACATGAAAGGGAGAATGGGAAAAGACAATGAGGAGTCCGGTTACATCACCATGGTGGGCTCTGAATGCAATGTAGAATGTATAACATGTAGCCATCAGAGATTCTTTGAACATGGTAGTGAATATGCTTTGAGAAAACCACTCTCAGCAGTCAACAGAGGCAGAGGTAGATAAAAGAAAAGCTGCAACAATGTAATGGCATATGTGAGGGATGATAAGGGACTCCTGACAGTGAGGGAAAAACATCCTAGCAGTCCTTGAGCAGCCACGTCTTTAGGTGACGACTGGGTGTGTGGAGAAAGAGAGGAGAAAGTGAAAGAAGGGGTTGAGGTATTAGGTACCAAGTACAGGACTCCTATAATTGGAGGGGGGTGGAACCATTACAGAAATATGAAGAAGACAAAAAAGGAGGACAAGTAGGTTAGGAAATGAAGATGAAACATTTAATTTTCTGAATCTTATATGAAAAATTTTCTTTATTTTGTTACTGTACCATATGTCAGTGTTTTAAGAAAGTTTTTAAATTTTAAATTATTTTATTTTTTTGAATTGACAAATAATAATTGAACATATTCATGGGGTACAGAGTGATGTTTTGATATGCATAATGTATAATAATCAAATCAGGGTAACTGGCATACCCATCACCTCAAACATTTATCATTTCTTTATGCTGGGAACATTTAGTATCCTCCTTCTACCCATTTGAAACTATATATTATTGTTGACTATAGTCATCCAGTGGTATAGAACACTGGAACTTATTCCTCCTATCTAGCTGTAATTTTATATCCTTTAATAAATTTCTCCCTATCCATCCTTTTTCCTACCCTTCCCAGCCTCTAGTATCCTCTGTTCTACCTTTTAATATACTTTATGATGACTATACATAAAAGTCTACTTTGTAGTGGTCTCAGTTCCTTTCTCTAGTGTTGAAAAAGAAGTACTCCTTGAGCTGAAATTTATCCACGTTTCCAAGAACTGAATCATTTTGCAACATCTGAGCAACTCCCTCAGCAACCAATCTGATGAACTGCCAGTAGCTGAATCATCATCAGGATCCTGATGCTGCTTGGAAACTGACATGCCTTAATTGCCTACTGTGAATGTAACCCAAATCACAAGACCAGTGTCATAATAATGCAAATAAGTGGGCATGCTCTTAATACTAGAATGGCAGAAAGGAACAGACAACATTTCAACAAACTTTTCTAAATGTCTTCTATTAGGTTGATGCAAAAGTAATTGCAGTTTTTGCCATTAAAGTAATTGCAAAAACTGCAATTGCTTTTGCAAGCGAACCTTAATTTCTACTCTTTCTAATAAGAATTTGACAGTGTTCTGATAAACAGACATAGACATACATAGGGCTTCCACTGATATGCAGACAAAAACTATGTTTTTGATATGGTTTGGCTCTGTGTCCCCACCCAAATGTCATGCCATTTTGTAATTCCCAATGTTGGGGGAGGGACTTGGTGGGAGGTGATTGGATCATGGGGGTGGATTTCCCCCTTGCTGTTCTCATGAAGTTTTTACAAGATCTGGTTGTTTCAAAGTGTGTAGCACTTCCCTCTTCTTTCTGTCTTGTGCTGGCCACGTGAAGATGTGCTTGCTTCCCCTTCCCCTTCCACCATGATTGTAAATTTCCTGAGGACTCGCCAGCCATGCTTCCTGTACATCCAGTGGTACTGTGAGTCAGTTAAACCTCTTTTCTCCATAAATTACCCAGACTCGGGTATGTCTTTATAGCAGTGTGAGAATGGACTAATACAATTTTCTCCTGGATCTTTTTAGTTTGCCTATCTTTACCAAGAGCTTGACGATTTGAACCACTGACTGATTGCCCTGTACTTGGAGGATGTGAGGAAGCAGAATTGAGCCACTAAAGAGAAGAGGAAGAAGGAGCCACAGAACTGAGTGGGATGTCCCCTGAGCACTCCTTGGTGGAGCAAAAGTCTTGCAAGTCTCTAGTGCGCTGGGCAGGCTGAGGCCGTTCAGCCGAGAACACAGCTCTGTAAATACATCAGCGAGGATGCATATATACAGTTTCCCCAGTGCTCCCTCAGACCCTTGGAGGCTGGGCTACTCCAAGCTCTGTTTCCTGCAAAAAAATGGAGTAAGTCCTGTGGAGTCTAAATACACATTCCCTCTGCATTATGCCCACGCCTTGACTTCATTATATCTAGGAGCACTGAGACAAAGAGATTTATAATAAACTTCACCCAAGCCAAGAATGAAACACTGCAGCCTCCATGCAGCAGGAAACCCATTGAACTGTTTCTTATAAGCATGTGGTTCTACGCTGTTTTTCTGCCAAAGCTTTTCCCTGCCTCCCACTTGAGGAGCATACACCAGCTGATTCTGCAGATTGACTCTACATCATTCTCTTGTCATGAAGCCATGGCATGTGTTTATGCGTCTGTAACAAAGCGTTTATATTCTGCCATCTGCATAAAAACTGCTGAAGGACATTTCAGCAAGAATCCCTATGGTTTATGCAGCTGCATGTTGAACATGAAAATCTAAGATATGACAGTGGTCTTTCATTCATACAACCTTTGAATTTTGGTAAAGTTCTGATATAATGTTAAAGAGTGGTATTTTGAGGACTACGCATCAAGATATAAACATGGCACATCTTTTATAATATCAGCCACTGGAAGACATTTGAAATAATATTTGTATAATTGTGGGCTGTATTATCTTTCTTTCTTGCACATAATAAAGTTTCACTGGAAGTAAACTTTTCAAGTATCAATTTTAGAATTCCTGATTCATCCTAAGCGGTTTTGTTCTTTTTTTACAGGTGAAATCATACTTAAAAGTTGTATGTATGCAGGTGGAGATACGTGCCTTTGAAATCCTTTCATAACCAATATTCTAATCTCCTATTTAAGTAGGGTAAATAGGCCATTTATCCTCAACATCTGATATAGCTGTCTACAATATTAAAACATTTAGCAATACCATGAAATTCGGAGAAGAAATGTAATGTTTTCTACCCACTCAGGCCAATATTTCTAAAGCTAATGTGCTGGGAAGATGCGTGGGGTTACCCAAACTCTTCACAATTATTTCAGAAAATTTAGAAACAGAAGAAAATCATCCATAATTTTGTCACCCCAATTTAACAAATAATATCTTTATATACTGTCTCTTAGTCATTTGTGTGTAGTTGCATCCTTGCAGTCACAGAGTATGGCCTATCCTTTTTCACTTTGTATTACAACGCAAGTCTTTTCATTCTGCTGCATATTCTTCATAAGTTTTATTAATGGCTGCCTTAGCGGTTATTCCATCCACTCTTCACTATTTTGAGGTTAATTTTTTATTATAATTAATGTAATGATGAATATCTTCTTACACATAGACTTTTTAATTATTTTGTTTTTTTTTTAGAATAAAATTCCAGGAATTAATTAGCTGGCTTAAATAACACATACATTTTATTGCTTAGAATACATTATAAAACTACTTTCAAAAATAATTATTTCATCTTGTAAGGGTATACAAGTACATTATCATTTAATGTTTTAGTAAATTAAGTGAAAAATTTAGGTCTTTATTTTACTTGATCATTTCTTTTGATAACAGCTAGATTTGACACTGTTTTACATCTTGTCCACTGTTTGTTATTCATGTTGAGTGAATTTTTTGTTGTTGCTCTGGACTGGTGATAGTTTCTAAATGAGGATCTTAATTTCAATGAAGATATAAGTAAGATATAAAAAAGTACACAAAATTATATATCTTTTAATAAAAACTCTTTGTCAAAATGGTTTATTATATAATTTTTACCTTACTGACATTCTGAAGTTTAAAACCATAACAAAATATAGTTATTCATTTAAAAAATCCCTTCTGTGTTATTTCCAAGTTTAAAAAGTAGTCTTCTTTTTCAGATAGTTGATACATAACTATCCTATTTCTGAGTTTACCCGTTTAAATTTATATATTTAATGCTTCTCTACATGTGTTATTTTATTTGGTATATTTTTGCATCAAAGTTTATTTTTTCTAAGTTTTAAATATTGGTTAGGCCAAATTATCTAAATGTGGCTTATTAAATAATCCTCAATTTTTATATCCTTTTGCTATGTCTCCTTTACAGTATATAAAATTCTAATATACCTGTTCTATTCCAATGACCAAGGTGTATCTTTTTGTACCAGACATACCTCAATTTAATTATTACTGATTTTAAATAGTTTTGATACCTGGTAGAACTGATGAATCTCATGCCTTATATTTAAAGACAATTGCTTATTGCAAACCTTCTCATCTACTCTCCCCCAAACCCCACTACTCACAATTTTCCTTAACCCCACCCAGAACAGAGGATTTAAATAAAGGCCCACACAGCTCCTGGCAAGACCTCCATTACCCCCATCCCCAGCCACATAAACTCAATACTGCCCATTTATCCTCTACAATGGCCTAACATGCAAAGATATAGTATAACCTATTGTTCCCCTTCCACTCAGATAGCATCAAGACAAATTCCATCAAGCCTCACGTCCCTCTGTCACCATGAGAAAGACAGGTTTCCTTATTGTAGACCTTTAATTCTGGAAGGCTTTGCACATCGATTTATTAATTTTCCAAAAGTTCCCCACCCCCTTCACTGTGCTCAGTGGAACACAGTCTGTCACCTCACCCTCTTTCCCTGCCTCCACCATGCAACTCCTGCTTTCAGAATGAAAGTTCTCCTCTGACCCTGTCTGTTTTCTCGAGAAATGACATCTGTTGAGAAATCACCTGCTGAGAGTGAGAAGGCTGAGGGGATTTTTGAGTTTTGAGATGAAAGAAGAATGCATGAGATGGTTAACTCAGGAAGTGGAAAGGAACATTCACATCACCTTTTTACTCTAATTAAAATCTGATTTTCCAGGAGAGCATGGCTTCCTCAGCAGCACTACCAAAGCACAGCTATTCTTTTTCTTCCACATCCTACCACCTATAGGGCCAGGAGGTGCTCAGGCTGTTCATAATCTTCATAGCCACTTTTCAAGCTATTATCTATTCTTATTCTTTAAAACCTTTTGTAGCATATATGCCATGTTGGGTTTTTGTTGTTGTTGTTGTTGTTGTTGTTGTTTTTTGAGATGGAGTCTTGCTCTGTTGCCCAGGCTGGAGTGCAATGGTGCGATCTTGCCTCAATGTAACCTCCACCTCCCGGGTGCAAGTGATTCTCCTGCCTCAGCCTCCTGAGTAGCTGGGACGACAGGCCTACAGGCGCCCACCACCATACCCGGCTAATTTTTGTATTTTTAGTAGAGACGGGGTTTCACCATGTTGGTCAGGCTGGTCTCGAACTTCTGACCTCACGATCCTCCCACCTCGGCCTCCCAAAGTGCTGGGATTACAGGTGGGAGCCACCATGCCCAGCCTACCATGTGTTCTTTTCTAGCACATATGCCATGAAAAAAGAAGCATATACCATGCTTTTTTTTTTTTTTTTTTTTTTTAACGGAGTAGGTGCCTTGCTATTTTGCCCAAGCCAGGATCAAACTTGAGATCTTCCTGCCTTAGCCTCAGTAGTAGCTGGGGGTGATCTTATACTACTTTCTACTCCTTCTTGTTATCAATATATGTGGTCTGTCCTACCCCAAACTTTCATTCACTGAAGACTTAACATCTGGCCCATGGTCTCTCTTTCCTCCACAACTTCTGTTATCATTCTTGTGATTTCAACATCCACCTAACCCTGCCTCTCAAGTCCCTTGACTATTTTTCCTTCAAAAGTCTCTTCACCCTTGTTGTTGGCAATAATAGTGCTATTTTGTAAATCTTAATTATAAATCTGACCACCACCCTTTAGTATCTTTCTAGAATACTCATTCCACCGCATCTTGGACCTCACCTGGATTTCCAATTTACTAATGGCCATTTTAAAGGAATTCAAACTGATGTCACCTCTTTCCTGTCATGGTGTCCTTTGTTATTCAGCACTGATTTATGGGCCATCACTAAAATTACTCTTTTGCACCTATTGTCAATGTTCTTATCTCCTTCTCCATTGCCTGGCAGAACCCCAACCCTTATGAAACCCAACACTTTGGTTATCCTGGATCAATATCTAGGAGCTTAATGTGACTAAAGAAAAATGCACAATGATGCTGAATGATTTCACTTTGAGTAAATGACCATTTTCATAAGTGTTGCGGTCTTTGGCCTTGCTCAGAAGCCATACATTTCTTTAGACATTTCACACTCTTCATTTTCTGAGATTCCTGTTTCATGCTTTTTTTTCTTCTTAACCTCAAATACCTCCTCAGTTTTTTTCACTCTCAGCAGAAGACTTGCTTCTATTTCACTGAGAAAATTGGCACGAGCAAAAAAGAACATCCTTTGACCACCAAGTCTACAACTCATTGAAACTGTGTTTATGTACTTATTGCCTTACATATGCTGTACATAAATAAATTGTCTCTGATCGTGCTGTACATAATGAATTGTCTCTGATCCCATCAAAGGCTAGCCCCTATACTTGTGTACCAAATTCCTTTCTTCCTCAGACTTAAGGACACTGATTTCCAACAATTCCTTCTATCTTCTGTATTCATCAGTTTCCCTCTTTATGTTTACCATCAGTGTACTAGCAAAATACAAGGCACTACCATCTGGATTTCTCAGTAAGAAAAACAACAACAACAACAACAACAACAACAAAACCTCTTGACTTCATGTCCATCTCAGTTTTCTCTACCCATTTTATAGCAAAATTTTGTACTTGTAGCTCTACTTCATCATACCCATAAATTTTGTCTGTAGCATTAATTCTGTAACCACAGTTAATATGACATCAAAGAAGGTTTTCTCAGTTCATGTTTGAATTCTCTGATTTGTACTAAAAACGTCTGCCTGGGCGAAGGCTTGACGACATTAGTGTATCCATTTTGTTTCCTTCCAGTGTCTTCCAGGTGAAGGCATTTTCATAGTCACAATATTATTATAGAGAATCTTTCCAGTATGAATTTTTGATGTGTAAAGAAGTTACACATCTGATGAAGATTGTTTTTAATATTCAGTACAAACACAGAAGTTTTCTTTAGTGTGAACATGAGCTTGTGATCTCTAAAAAGGTTTGATGAGTACTCAGAAGTCTTCTCATGTCAGTGCACATACTAATAAGGTTTCTGTCATGTGTGAATTCAGTGATGCAAATGGGGTATTTATTTCTTAATGAAGTATTTCCAAGAGACTTGAAAGACTACAGGCCAGTTGTTTTATTGAATGTTCCTCAACTTGGGTTTGTCAGATATTTTCTCATGCTAAGATTTAGGCTGTGATCTTCCAGGTGGGACCTACATACATGAAATTGTGCTGTCCTCAGAGTAGCACACTCAAAGGTCCATGATCTTTATCTGTCCTTTAGCAACCGTAAAGTTACTATTTTTCACCTGATAACTGACAAGAAATCTGGTGGACACTTTAAGACCTGCAAATATCCTTCTCAGCACATTCTCCTCTAGATTTAGCATCTGTTGATGATTTTTGGCTAACTCTTTCTTTATGATGGTCTTAAAATAATTCTTTTCAATTCTATAACTCCCTTCTACATTTATTCTTTGACATTCTTCTGTTAGGAAGAGCCCCATTCCCCTCTCCAATTGTTTGTCTATCCTATCTATCTATCTATCTATCTATCTATCTATCTATCTATCTTCTATTATCTATCTATCTATCTATCTATCTATCTATCTATAAATCATTTCGCAGGACTCAATAATATACGTCAAATCTCATTTTTCTTGATGGCACTGAAATCTCTTGCTTTCCTTTTGTTAGTATTTGACTTTTATATCTTTGGCAAGCCTTTTGTTACAGTTTTACTATATTATTTTCTTTCAGATGTGTATATCCCAAACCTGCTTTTAAAAAAAAAAAGGTTAATATGATCACTTTCCTTTGTTAGCACTGAAGTTCTGAAAAGTAGTGGAAATGTAAAACTTGAAAATTCTTGCCTTCATGTGGACAATTTAAAAAATAATTGCAATTAAAGAGGACGTCTGTTCATTCTACCCAATATGGCAAGAATGAAAAACTTTTGGAAGGTCACTGTCCAACATAGGGTCAGGTATGGCAGCTGAATGACACTGTTTTCACCTCGTGTAGAGTAATAATGTTCACTCTAGGGCTCCCCACTGTACACTTTCACCTTTGCTAAATTATGCTCTCTGCATTTATCTGATCTGTGGGCTGTAGGACTATACAATAAGTTGGGTTGTTATCTCAATTATCATAGGGTTAATTAATTAGTGAGGGTAAAAGCATTTTGTGTTTCCATAGATGAAAGATTTTGAAAAGTATTCAATAGTATTATGTGTTGCTTCCTAAACCTTTAAGTAAAATCTTAATTAGCGACTTTGAGAAGGAAATGAGAAGTAATCATGCACATTATGTTTTCGAAGACCTAGTCTTTTTTGCAGTAAAAATGTTTTCAGCATGAGGTTCATTATGTTTCTTCCATTATTCAGTTCTGAGAACAATGCATTTAATAAAAATGCAACACATTCCTGTGACCTGAAAGTATAAATGATGCTACTATAAAGTTTTAAAAACATGTTTCCGTCTGCTAATTGAAATTTCAAACCCAAGAAAACATGTGACCTTACATTACTATCGTGACATTTAGTATTTTCTAACTTTATTCAAAGTTTGAACTTACAGAAGGGTAAAATAAAATATTGAACATTTTATAAAAATATTTAAACATTACTTTCAATTAAACTTTTTTGATCAAGCTAATGAGTATCTAGAACGTTATCTGCAAAGCAATTCTTCATACCTTCTCTACAATTAATGTCTTTGCTTGACTTTCTTCTGTTTTTCTCTTGGGTTATATATGGTTTGACCAAGGGAAAAAATTCAGAGGTATAAATAATAATAAAAATAATTCCATCTATTTTTTTCCTTATATTCCAACATCTTTACAGTAACCCTACCAATATTCTTGCAAGTTGGGAATATTTGAAATTGCATGTTACTTTTGTAGTGAGTACATTCTAGGGTGAAACTTAAAGTCAATTCCCTAGGGTATTGATATATGATTAATTCAGGTCTTTTCATGAGTTGTGTTCATCATTCATTCAGCTGAGTGCCCATTATGTACCAGGCCTGGTCTTACATGCTTGGAATAGAGTGTTGAACAAAATAGACCAAGATCTCTGCCTCATGGAGTTCATATTCTAGGAAGAGGAAATGAACAATAAACAATCACCATAATGATTAGCTAACCTATACGATATCTTAGAAGATTAAAAGCACTCTGGCTAAAAAGCAGAGCAGCACAAAGAGAATTGGGATGCTGTCAGAAGGGACACATTACAATCTTAAATAGGGTGTATTAAATCAGGGCAGACTTCATTCAGGAGGTGACCTTTGATTGAAGACTTAAATGAAGTGAGGGAGTCAGTATTCTAGGCAAAGCCCTATGGTGGAAGTGTGGCCTTGTGAGTTCATGGAACAGCAAGGGAAAAAAACGTGACTGGAGACAGAGTGGCCAGGGAGAGAGTAGAAAAAAAGGAGGCCTGGGAAATAAAAAGAGCAGCCAATTCATGCAGTACCTTGAAGGCCTCAGTAAAGAATCTGCCTTTTACTTTGGATAAAATGAAGAACCACATGCTTTAGTGCCTCCTCTGCGGGAAATGGGGAACTGCTGGAAGATTCTGAGCACAGGAGTAATACGATCTGACATCTACTTTAAAAGGTTCACTCTGGCTACTGGGTTGAGAATAGACCCCAGGGGGCAAAGGGTGGATGCTGGGAGACCAGCCAGGATGTTATTAGAGTAAAGGAAGTGAGAGCTGATGAAGTTCTCCCACTAGGGGAGTAACAATATCTACTTCTCACTGTGAGAAGTAGTCAAAATACTGTATATATTTTGAAGGTAGAGCCAAGAAGTTTTCCTGGTAGAGTGCATGGTTTCTGGCCTGAGCAACTAGGATAGAGATACCATCAAGAGAAATGGTAAAGGCTGTGAGTGGACAGGGGTTTTGGGGGAAATCCAACACTTGGATCAGAAATCCAAGTTTAGACATGTCAAATTTGGGATATTTATGAGACACTCAAGTGGAGATGTTCAATAGGCACTGGGATAAAATGAATTGGTTTGGACTGGAGATACATGGGAGGCATTAGCATATAAATGGCACTTACCACCCTGAGGTTGTAATACTCTTAATACAAGCAAAGAAGTAAGTGTAGATACAATATGGAAGAAAAGACAAGGCTGAGCCTTCAGGTACTCCAGTATGAAAATATTATAGAAGAAGAACTGGCCAAAGAGGAACAAGAGGAATTATCATACCCTTATTGATCTGAAATTTGCTCCCTCAAGTTGAAGATGATAGAGGAAAAAAAAAAAAGATAGAGGAAGGACAGAACAGGGAATTAATACAAATACAAAGCACAGTTGCATGTAGAAGGTACCCTGCTCTTTTCCTGTAGAGACAGAGAAAGAAAAGACATGAGTATGGATGGGAAATTAACTTCCTAAGGGTGTGTTAAATTTAGAACTTGCCTGCTTTTTATATGTCAAATTGTACATGCACAGATTGACTTAGAAAGCATTATTGAAATCCTCTAATGCAAAATGCAGTATTTTGTTTATGAAGTCACATGTACTCAATATATTTTAATACATGGAACTTCTAGCATATTCTCAATAAATATTTGTCAAATTATTAATATATTGCCCTTGCTCTTTGTTGAAAATTTTTTTTTCTTTTGTATTTTTAGTAGAGACTGAGTTTCTCCAAGTTGGCCAGGCTAGTCATGAACCCTTGCCCTCAAGTGATCCACCCACCTTGGCCTACCAAAATGTTGGGATTACAGGCGTGAGCCACTGTGCCTGGCCTGTTGAGAATTTTAATATTGTGTTTAAAGCTGTTCTCTCGACCTAATGAAGATATATGAAAATTTTCTTGAAGGCTTTTTCTCAAGACATATATATCTATTGGATCAGATGCCAGTTTATTGAGACATACATTATACTTTATAATTACTTGTCAGTACTCACTAGCAGGTAGACACAGTGGGTGTGAATTGCTTATTTGTCTTAATTCTGGCTGACTGGCAATTGTAGTCAATGAAACAGACATTAAAAATATGAATACCTTCAAAAAAAAAGAATTGGATTGTATTACTTGGATCTAAGCAATCTTGATTCAGCTAGAACTTCAATCTACATGTACCTAGAAATACTCTATGAAATTGAAGGTGGTTTCATTGACCATCTAGAATGTTTCCTTCTCTCTGTGAGGAGCAGAGGATAACTAGCAAATCTGAGCCTTCGAGAGTCAACAGTTTTGCTCACCAGGATAGGAGGAGACGGTGTTGATGTGAGTCGTCCTGAGGATGCCCACGCGGGTCGCCCTGTGGTTCTTCATGCACATGCAGATGCATATGGCAATCCCAGCAATGACCCCCATGATAAATACTATTCCAAAAACAATGCCCGCAATTGCAGTGCCCCTAAAAGGAAAAACAAGTAAGTTTACTCAAAAGACTTGTAAGCATTCTTTAGACTTTCTAGTAGAGCTCCATGATTATAGGACAAGTGTTTTCTTACAAATGTTCTTAAGGATAATGTGTGTGTGTTTTTCTTTTCTTTTTTTTTTTTAAAACCCATAAGTTCCCTGAATTGATAAAGCAAATAGTCTGTATTTCAATAGATATGAAAAAGTTATAAAAATCCTCTTCTAGCACCGTTGACCAATTCATCATTCAGATTCCAGTTCTTAAAATTCATGTTTTGATACAAAGCACAATTCTCTAGATATGCTCTCCAAAGTAATAATTTAAAAAACCATTCTGCTGTGTATCTAAACAGCAAAGAATTTATCTGTTGGGCATAGCATGTATGTGTTTAATGAAAACAACTTGGTAGATGTCAGAATATTAAGTGAAATTTAACACTCATTCCTGATTAACACTCTTCATAGAACAAGAATATTTGTTTCTTAATAAAAGAAAACCAAACCAAACTTCATATTTTTAAACTACCCAGAGAACTGTTATGACAAATAAGTATCCCATTAATTCAGGAAGAACGTAAATAAAACTTCGATTTCTACTAATGTTAATGGTTTCTTTCCCCCAGAAAGTTTTAGCTCATGCAACAAAACCGTAAATAGAAAAAAAAGCCGAATAGCAGAAAAGAGTCAACATTATGATTGTTTGTGTGGAATATAATTTGTAGGTAACTACATTTTTCTGTTATTTTGAAAAGCAATGGGGAAATCTTTATCAAAATATAAATTTTGACCAAGAAGCATCATTTTTAGCAATGCTCCCTAAGGAAATGTAGCACATAAGCATAAATACTATAACAAGGATGTTCATCACAGTGTTGTGGCTAATAGCAAAATAGGAGAAACATCCTAATGTCCGTAAAAAGAGGACTGACAGAAAAAAATTCGTCAGAAAAGGAATCTTACATATTGATTAAAAAGGGTCAAGAGATCCACATGGTTTGAAGTGAAATGTTTATGATACATGGTTAACTTAATAGTAATACTATTACTATTGATAATAATTCGTATTCATTCAGTTAATTAGTGTTAGCTTCCAGCACCATCCACGTGCCTGCAAAAGACATGATCTTGTTCTTTTTTATGGCTGCATAATATTCCATGGTGTATATGTACTACATTTTCTTTATCCAGTCTGTTAATGATGGGCATTTAGGTTGATTCCGTGTCTTTTCTATTGTGAACAGTGCTGCAATGAACATTTGCATGCATGTGTCCTTATGGTAGAATGCTTCATTTTCCTCTGGGAATGAATTAGTATTAATTGAATACTAATTCAATTAATTAGTATTTTCAATACTTACTAGTATTGAATACTAGTAATTAGTATTGATAGTAATTAGTATTGAATGGAAAAGCAAGTATTAACAGGATACTACCAGGAATAACAGAATAATTGCCATGAGGTAAAACTGCATTTCTATGTATCAAGTTTTTTATTATCTACAGTGATGATCTTGTAAATGTGAAAAATAAAAATATTCACTTTCTCATTTGCATATTCCACAAAAGCAACCACTTCAACCCTTTCAGTTATTTTTTCTAATGCCCTTTCTCCTATTTCTCAATATTATTATTACATTATTTTATATTTTTTGTTTTTACACATTATTTATTGGCTCCTCTTATAGTATTTGGGAATGGAGATCTCTCAGACAGGCTTTATCCTTGGTTAAATCAGTCTTCAGTATTTACATTGCCATAACTTTGCTATCTGCTGAGCCAAGCAATGTACCATAGTTAACTTTTACAAATTATTATCGCATTTATTTTACAACTTACTATTTTTAAACAATTTCCATGAATTTTTATTTTTCCATATACATATTGATATCTGCTCCTTGCAAAAATTCCTAGAAATCTTTCCCACATTATCAGTAGCTTTTTCATACTCAAACATAGTAAAATAGCTTATCAGTTCTGTTCTGCTCCCCTGATGATTTCCTTCTTACAGCAACTAAGACTACTGGTTGTTCCGAACCTGGAACTGTTCCCCTTGAGCCCTGTTTGGTGGTCCTCACATTTAGTTTCTGGACCCAATTCTTGCTAATTCTTGGTGAACTGCATTGTTTGTTGAAGCACGTTCCTGAATGGCTTCTTAAAAATGGACTCAAAGGAAAGTAGATTTTTCAAGTCTTTGAATGCCTGAAAATGACTTAATGCTTCACTCTTACGTGATTGATAATTCATCTATGCATGAAATTCTAAACTGCAAGACATTATTTCTTAGAAATATGAGGGCATTGCTCATTGTCTTCTAGAATTTGGAGCTGCTGTAAAGAATTCCCATGGCATTATAATTACTTTCCTTTGTGTGATACCGTTTTTTCTTTTCTTTCTTTCTGGAAGTTCTTTGCATTTTCTTTTTACTCTTGGTATTCTAAAATTTCATAATGTGCCTGGGTTTAAAATATATATATTTTCCAGGTCCTTTTGATTCTTTATGTTCGGAGACTCACGTCCTTCAGTTGTTGAAACTTCTCCATACAATGTTAATTTTTTCTTCACTATTTTCTGTATTCTTCTTTCTGGAAACTCATTCTGAAATAAGCTTTTGAACTTTCTGGATCAATTCTCTAACTCTTTTTAAAAATCCTTTTTAAAAAACTACTGTCTGGAAAATTTCATTGACTTTATCTTCCAAAGTTGTACTGAACTTTAAATTACAGTTATCTTATTTTTAATTTTCTGGTGCTTTATCTCATCCTCTATTGCACTCCCCTCCCTGTTTCCAGTGTCTGTGTTTCTTCCATTGATGCAGTCTCTTAATCTTTGAAAGCACCAATGATATATTCTTTGATACTTTCTCTACTGTTTGTATTTCCTCGTCCTGTCTGGGTTCTTTTTTATTGATTGTTCACTTTGATCTCATTCATATTTGATGTTTTCTTCAAATGTCTGGTGATCCTTGAATTCTCTCCTATCAAAAAAAAAAAAAAAGCTTGAAGTAGCTACTTGGAAGTTTAGTTTGCAAGCCAGAATTTGACAGGTGAACTCCAAAGAACAGGACAAACTGAGATCAGACCATAGATCTTTTCCTTGGGGCTATTCATTTTTCTCCATGAAAGCATTCTCCAATTTCATACTTGGGGAGCATCAGCCTCACTGCCAATATCCCGGAGCTTGGAATTGTACTCATAAGGATATGAACTTTCATGAAATCCTTACGCTTTCATCTCAGAGACCCAGTCTCTGGCTTCGCTTTGCCGGCTGTCTTTTGGGTTTCACTCTGGAGGCTTACGGGTTTAAGTCTTCACAAACCATTCTTTGTGGTGTAAAAGCATGATCTCTGAAGGCAGATCACCTAGGTACCAACTATAGCTGGGGAACCTTGGGCATGTTGCTCAATCTCTCTGTGCCTCAGTTTCCTCATTTATAAAGGGAAGGTCAGTTTGGTGCTCATTTGACTCTCCTCCCAAATTTCTTGTCATGAGTCTTGTGCTCCTGGACTTATCTGTTGGGTAAATAGGTCCTTATTCTCAGTGGTACCTGAACACCTATCCTATACTTTTCTGAGACTGGCCATAATTTCTTACCCCAAACCACTGGGGCCAGATCTGTCTCATAGTCAGAAATTTTCAGATTTTGTAAAGAAAATACATACACGACGCATTGTGAAATATTCCCAGGGGCAGCTAGGGCAGCATGTTGAGAACATTTATATTCCTACAGCGAAGGTGGGAATATTAACGCTGTTAGATTATATGGGGACTACACAAAAGCCCAAGGTTGGTTCAGGTCAAGTCTGGCCACCAACTGACCTTTATCTGCAATTCTGAAATCCACAGAAAACTCTGAAAACTGAAAGTGCACATAAGGGATTGTGAAGCTGTATTTATACTTTCCAGAGGATATTTTCTCTCTAACACTTTTCCCCACCTACATACAAAAATAGAATGCCATTAAGAATATCAATAAACTCCTTTAAAATACTTCTATAGGCATTTTTACTGTTATTAAGAAGGCAGAATGTGAGACATATTTGGATGTGTTGCTATTAGTAATTAAATAATAGCAGAGTCCAGTAGTTTAATAAATAAATCTTTTCAAGAAAAAAAGATCTATGAAAGGAGATAATTTGAAGTGAGAAAATTAAAAGTAATCTGGAAACTTCCTTTATTGTAAGTTTCAGGTCCAAATAAGATTAAACTGGAGGACTTAATTTATGTTCCAGAAATAATCAATGGCCCAGTTATTCAGGCATAGAGTTTCCAAACTATGTGTTCTGGAAGCTGTTAAGATATCGAATTGGGACATATTTATATTCATTAATTCTTTTCTTAAATAGAGGAAAGTAGAAAATTAGTCACATTTTGTTTCCTTGTTGGCAGCTCCAGCAAAAGTGCCTGCTCTTGAGGTCAATAATGAGGTTGCAACTAATGTATTAAATTAGTTTTTTTGATTAAATCATGAAGTTGGTGCCCTTGATCCTTTGATACCCATTAGCAATCGTAAATTAGTTATTTAAGACATGGCAAGTATAAAATTTACAGCATTATTTACTTTGTAATTAATAAAAAGAAACAATAAACAAACAGTAACTTTCCTGCATATAAATAATTGGCTCAGTCAACTGTTGGAAAGTGAGAAGCTATTAATTTGAAAAATCTGGCATCATTAAAACCTTGAAAAAATTTCAGGGAATGTATTTTTTTTAAAACAACGCCTTGCAAGCTTTGCACATTTTCCTCTCTCCTTTTAAACTTTTATTTTAAAATAATTATAAATTCACGGGAAGTGTAAAAAGAGTACAGAGAGAGCTCATGTACCCTTCACCCAGTTTCCCCAGATGGTTACATCTTAAGTAACAGTGGCACAACATGAAAAGCAGGAAATTGACATTACTGTAAGGTGTATTTATAGTTCCATGTCATTTGAACACATGCACAGAGTCATATAACCACTACAGCAAGCAAGATACAAAACTATTCCATCATCACAAAATATTTCCCTTTTGCTATTACTTTGCTTTATGGTCATATCCAACAGGCCTTCTCTCTGCCATCAATAACCCCGGGGATCAGCAATCTGTTCTCCATTTCTGTAATTTAGTCATTTCAAGAAGATTATACAAATGGAATCATACAGCATGTGAGTTTTGGAGATAGTCTTTTTTCCCTCAGCGTAATGCCTTTGGAATCCATTCCAGTTTCTGCATGTATCAGTAGTTCATTCCTAGATGAGCA
This sequence comes from Pan paniscus, assembly GCF_029289425.2. Lineage (NCBI taxonomy): Eukaryota > Metazoa > Chordata > Mammalia > Primates > Hominidae > Pan > Pan paniscus. The sequence goes on from NC_073271.2 coordinate 22,674,603, forward strand.
AGTAGTCCATGATATGGCTATAACACACTTTGTTTAACCATTATTTATTGTAGGGCATTTTGGTTTGACAAATAAAGTTGCTATAAACAATCATGTACAGATTTTTGTGTGGACATAAGTAATCATTTCTCTGCAATAAATGCCCAGAAGTGCAATTACTGGGATGTACGATAAATGTATGTTTGAGTTTTAAAGAAACTTCCAAGTTATTTACATTCCTACCAGCAAGGTATGAGAGATCCTCTCTGCGTCCTTGCCAGTATCTAGTTTTATAATCTGTTTTTTAGCTGTTTTAACAGATAAAGCATTAAGTGTAGTGGTATTTCATCATGGCCTTAATTTGCATTCCCGTAATGGCTAGCAAGGTTGAACATGTTTTCGAAAGCTTATTTGCCATTCACCTTCTTCAGTGAAATGTCTACCTAAGTCTTTTGCCCATATTCTAATTGGATTGCTTGGTTATTTTACTGTTGAGTTTTTGAGAATTATTTGAGTCCTTTACAAAATATGTAGTTTGCGAATATTTTTACTGGTCTGTAGCACATCTTTTCATTCTCCCAACAGGGTCGTTCACAGAACAAAAGTTTTTAAATAAAGTCCAATCTATCATTTTTTTTCTTTTATGGATTGTGCTTTGGGGTCATACGTGGGAACTTTTCATCAAGCCCTAGGTCCTGAAGACTTTCTCCTATGTTTCTTTCTAAAAGACTGATTGTTTTACATTTGATATTTAAACCTATGATCTATTTTTGTTTAATTTCTGTACGAGGTATTAGATTTAGGTTGAGGTTCATTATTAATAGATTATTTTGCCTGTGGATAGCCAGCTACTTCAGTACTATTTATTAAAAGCATTCCTCATTCCCCCATCGCATTGCTTTTGCACCTTTGTCAAAAATCAGTTGGCCTGTGCAGGACTGTTTCTAGGTTCTAATTTAGCTAATTTTTTTTTCTTTTTTTGCAAAATGAGATTTTATAATCAAGATATTAAATGTATCTATGGTGGCTGAAATAATATGAAACTGTCTTTTATAACAAAGCTCAGAGATAATATATTTTATTCCATAAATCGCTTTTCATGAGTAAAAAAAGATTCTGATAATGTTGCCATGTTACAGTAACACTTTTAGGCTTAGCACTGCTATACAGCAGCTTACTAGTTATCTTGATGTGGTTTTTCTATTAATATTAAATAATATTTAAGGAAAATAGCAGATATGCAAAGTACGCCAGGGTAATATTTATCTTCTTCTCGGATACGACCCAATTTACAAATGCGTTTTATAAAACTATAAATCAAAGGGCTTATGAATATTCTATGTAATAATTTAGTAACAGCAGTCCCAATAAAGTAGAAAAATTCAAAAGGCCATGCAGATATTTGATATCTATATTTGATACCACACAGATATTTTACACCTATACAAAAAGTGGGGAAAATTCTAGAATATTTTTGTTAGGATAAACTTCCATATGGAAATAAGAGTTTGAAATAAAATACCTTTACCTTTGAAATAAGTCAAAGGTAAAAGTATCAGAAGAGAGAGTTCTCTGGAAAAAGTAACCATAGCTTCAAAAGAATAAACTTAAAGTAGGTTTATTTCTTATTAAAATAAAAAAATTATAAGTGAAGCTAAAGCATTTTTATCTTTTGTTAAAGAAGGTAATATTTAGTCGACTTATTTATTTGTGATGATACACATGAGATGAATTAAGCAATGATAAAAATCCTATTCCGACTATAGCGCTGAAAGTCGACTACATACATGAGAATAAATCTTGGCAAAATTCTATATCAGATCATCCTACTTCCTCAATAATTCATTCTTTTGGCCAAATCATTAAAATATTGTAATACCCTTGAATACAATGTTTTATTATAAATCATTGGCAATTTTAGTAACACTTTGACTTGCTTAACTTAAAAATAATGCATTTTCTTCTCTGTTGCTTAAATAAATACAGAAAATAATAGAAAAACAAACTCAATGGAGTATCATTTTCAATATTAACAGTATTTACTTATATTAATCGTAGGATCTCAGAACTATCTCTCTTTCTATTTTTATCTCTATGAGTCTGGTTACATGTACATCTATGTATACGTGTATCAGATAAGAAAACCATAATATCGAATAGTTAAATTGTTATTAAATATTGTTACTACTCCAAGTGTAAAATGCTTAGGAGGGTAGGAAGACCAATCCGTGTAATTTTTCCAGTAAGTCTACATTACTTGCAAAAAAAAAAAAAAAATCTGTAAAATCCAAATATGCTAATAATGTTTATTTTGCTTTTTTTTTTCTTTCATTCTGGTGACTCCCCTTAATAACTTCACTCAATATATCCTCTTTCTTGGGGCTTTATAGATAACTTCTTTCTGTTAGCCTCATGATAATAAAACTAGAAACTAATATCTCTTTGAATGAATAAATTTACGTGATTTATTGACTCAAGCCCCATGACAGAGACAATTGTGTAACCCAATATTCATTTTCTACATTTTCCTTGATAAAAGAAGTCTGAGGGTTGACTAAAATAAAGACTACATCTTCCCCTACTTCCTTCCTTCCTTCCTTCCTTCCTTCCTTCCTTCCAGACAAGGTCTAACTGCGTCACCCAGGCTGGAGTGCAGTGGCTCACTGAAGTCTCAACCTCTGGGCTCAAGTGATTCTCCCACCTCAGCCTCCCTAGTAGCTGGCACTATGGGCACAAGTCACCATTACTGGCTAATTTTGTAATTTTTGTAGAGACAGGATTTCGCTATGTTGCCAGGCTGGTCTCCAACTCCTGAGGTAAAGCAATCTGCCTGCCTCAGCCTCCCAAAGTGCTGGGATTACAGGCATGAGCCACCATGCCTGGCAAGTACTACATCTTCCAGGTAGCCTTAAAGCTAGTGTTTTGTTTTTTACATGTTGAGTTTTGGAAAATAAGTTGTAATAAAATATTTTGTGTCAATTCTCAGGAAACCTCCTTAAAAGATGGCTGGAATGGGATTTTTCTCCCATTTTCTGTCTTACCTTCCTTTCAGCTTTCTGAAATAGGAGTGTAATGGCTGAGCTCTAGTCTCCAAGGTGGACCATGAAGACAAGAGCCATATCCTAGGGATGGAAGAGGTATGAGTTTGATGGAGTTTGTATCCTTAATAACAACATGGAGATGCGGTATCAACTCCCATTTCCTTTGCACGAGAAACAAACTAGTTTAAAAAAAATTATTAAAGTCTCTGTTATTCTAGTTTGAGTGTGAATGTATGTGTGTGTGATATGCTACCCAACCTAATCTTACCTAATACAATTCCTTTGCCAAAATTGCTATACAGTTTAAACAAAAACAAATATTTAATGTGGAAATAGCAGTTTTAAGGAACATACAGGTACTCTGGGATCCTGTAGAAAAGTTCTAAAAAAGCATATCAGAACCAGGAAAGCAAGAGACTGCATTCAATTTCATTAATTGGGATTGTTCCTCATATCTTACGTAGAATTAAATTTTACAGCTCAGTGAGAGATCTTTAAGAAATCTATACATTACTTCGATGTCAAAGTAGTATACAAAATGAGAATAAAAAGTGCTCTTGAATATGTTGTAGATTGTAGGGTGATCTACAGAATAACACTTTATCACTAGAGTTCAATGGTAAATGCTTTGATTGATGAACAAAAAGTACCCTTTAAGAACTGCCTGGTTAGCATTTATTTGCACTGACTGAATTATCTGAACAAGTGCCAAATTCCTACCTGATTTTGTGCCAATATAGATTTAATGAGAGTCAAATACATATGATTCAAAAATGGTCATATTAAAAAAATCAAACATGATTTTTCAGTTTTCTGTAAGGTTTTATATACATGCACATACATATTGTTTTATGTATGTATAATATATATAATATAAGATATATATTTAACTGTGTGGATACCAAATGTCATCATTTGGTTAGTTGTCAGTACAGCTTTGAGACTGCACAACACAGCATACTATATGTCAAAATCTAAATGCAGTAAATCATAGTTACAGAAGTTTCTAGAACATTTTAATGCTATGTACATGAAAGTGATTCATTTAACTGTTTAACACCAATATTTGGAAAAGCAGTATTGACTCAGTAGTACTGAAACAGGTATAATTGTATCCCCAGTAACAAGATGGAGATGCTATATCAACTCCTGTTCCCTTTACATGAGGGAGAAACAAACTCGTTTTTGAAAAACAAAACACCTTAGATGTTTGATTTATCCCTCAGTCATTTTGCCTACAATTCTAACTGACTACCACTAGATAGCGACATTCACGACTTCACTCATTAAGTATATATTGAGCGGCTGGGTGCAGTGGCTCACACCTGTAATCCCAGCACTTTAGGAGGCTGAGGAGTGCTGATCCCTTGAGCCAGGAGTTCAACACAAGCCTGGCCACATGGTGAAACCCTGCCTGTACAAAAAATACAAAAATTAGCCGGTGTGTGACATACACCTGTAGTCTCATCTACTTGGTAGGATGAGGCATGAGAATCGCTTAAACCTGGGAGGCAGAGGTTGCAGTCAGCCAAGATAGCCTCACTGCACTCCAACCTGGGTGACAGAGTGAGACTCTGTCTCAAAAAATTAAAAAAATATATATATATATTGAGCATCACTACGTGCTAGCACTATTCTGGGTACTACGATACAAAGTTGGATGATACATAATACTTGACTTTAAAGATTTTAGAGCCATGTACTAGATAGTAAACAAAGAGATTTTGAAGGTCAACTGTCTCCAGGCATAGAAGACTATGACAAGACAACAATGAAATAATTTGATCATACTCAGCAAAAGAGAATTGTTTTTCTTTTTAAAGTATAAATATAATACACTAGAGAGAATAGTAGTAATTTCTTAATGCTATTTCTTGGTTACATGTAACAGATTTTTGAATCAGAGAGTACTTTTGGGACATTGACCACAACTCACATGTTTTGAAGGTAAGAAAACCAAATATATGAGGACCTAAAATAAAATAGTTGCCAAAGTTCTTCCAGCTAGTTTTGTGGTAGAGTTCAAACTGGAGCTTGGCAGTCCTAATTTCCACCACGGAGCTGAGTAGATTGCAATGGCCTGCCTTGCTCTCATTTTCTCATCCACTCAACAAATGCTATGGTGTATCTTCTTTGTGCCAGACACTCTACTAAGCACTAGGCATGTAAAGATGAAAAAATTCTACTTGGGAAGTAGAGAAAGAGAGGAGAAAAGAATTCCTGGAATGTCTGTGAAATTTAAGCTCTAAGACCTGATGACTGATCCAACGGGGGAGTGAGTGAAAGGCAAGAGTGTAGAATGCTTTCCCTATGGGTGATTGCATTCTGCCACACAATACAGTCTATCAAAATGTGTTGAAAAGAAAAATATGAAACATGGAATTATAAACTAGAGTCAAATAGATAAAGCTGCTGCACACAGGCTTTCCTGCTTTTCTCATTCCAAACCTAAAAAATCTTCAATTACTTCCAGATACAATACTCTCATTTGTAATGCATTGGCATGGTTCACCCTTTTGAAGTAACCTTTGCTGAAACTTCCCACTGAGCTAATTATCTTAACTTGCTTATGGTGATTACTTTAGACAGGACTTTCTTCTTTTTCTTTCTGTACCTTTTTGTCATGCTTTGAGTGGAAATAAAAAGTCACAAACTGGTTTTTTAATAGTGACTACAAGGATTTCTATTGAAAGTCCATTTGTTGAGATTTAAGTCCTGAGAGCATATAAGACTTAAAAGATTGAATGTGATACGAAAATTCAGAGCTAATACTCTTTCCTTTCCATTGACTCGAAGATGGAGAGTTTCAAATAAATATGGAGGCTCACACAGTCAATGACCTGGCAGAACAGCATCTGCTTTTCGGGGGCAGCTGGATATTTAAAGATTTAATAAGGATTAAATATTTAAAGATTCTAATAAAACTCATGTTGATATTGGAGATTGTAAACCTTTCCAAAGTAACTGCTGAAGGAGGTAATAAACTCTGATGGCAAGTAGACTCCAGACAATGAGTCCACGTGCCTAACCCAGTGTCTTCTCCTGTGGCTCTACTGATTGCTTTTGTCTACACATTACAAGCTGGCCTGCCCACCCAGGCCACTGTGATCCTTTGCCTGGACCCTCGCAAGTTCTCATTCTCTGTTGAGACAAGCCTGTGACTGATCGCTGTCTGCTGGGGAGATCTCCTGTTCTAGGGCTGTCAGTGATTTGCCTGGTTCTGACATTTATTATCTGCACACAACTCTCACAAGCCTGAGGCTGCCCAGACTCAACAGCTCCTGCCCAGTCACACCTCCTCAAATGTCTTGCTCACAACCTTACCTGTGTCAGCCTGATGTGATTGATTGGAGCTGTCATACTTTGGCTTCCTCTTAGGGTCTAGCTTCGTGCGCATTAAAATTCACAAGCAACCTATTTTCATCATAGCATCAATATCATTCTCTTTCACTATAGATGCTGCTAATACACAGCTCCAAATAGTTTCTGAGTTTTATGTCTATCCATTAGATCTCAATCTCATCTTATTCCAGTATATACAATCCCAGAGAAGGAACGTGATTGGCGTTGGGAACCTACCTTTGTATCAATTCACATGGCCAAGGCCAGAGATACTGTAATTGGCCTAGCTTTAATTAGATACCTGTCCTTAGACCTGCCATTTGTAACCACTGAGAAAGACATGAGGGAAATAGAGGTGCTCAGTTTAGTAGCAGAGGCAGGGGAATTGGCAAACAATGACACAGACATTCACACACACTGCAACTTTGTATGGTTGGCATTATTTGAATTCTAGGTTCAAGTTTGAACCGACAGATGTGAGCTAGAATTATAAAGAATGAATGACAGAGACAGATGCCCCCAAATCTCAGTTCCATTTATCTTTCATCTAAACATATAAGTGGTACCACAAAGTCAGAAACGTACCTTTGGGCACGTTTGCAGGAGTGAGGCTATGAAGAGTTCCAGTGGCCATCTGTTCTGGCAGATTATATTTCAAAAAAAAAAAAAATCTCAAGGTCGAAGAGAATAATAAATTATGCAGCATGAAACAATTTTAAATATCTCTAGCCTACCTATGATGTTGGAAATTTAAGGAAGACTAAGACTGGGAAAGACACACGCATATGCATGTAATTACAATGCATAGGATTAAACGCAAATGGGGAAGTGCAAACTAGGTTCTATGAGATTAGAGAGGTTGGCATCTATCATATATGTTAGCATGTGTGAGAGTGTGTGTGAGTAGAGATTGGTTGTGTGAGAGAGAGGTTGTGTGTATATGTGTGTGTGTGAAAGGGTAACTTAGGGAGTTAACCCTTTCTGAATCCTAAAGGGTTGACGGGATTAGAGCAGAAGCACATTTCAGATCAAAAGAACACAGAAATGCCATAGGAATGTAATATATCATGATGTGCTTCAGGGACCATGAAAAGTCGACAGTTGCTGGAATAAAAAACAGAGAGGTAAGGCTGGAGAATAAGCAGAGGTTTGGGTGGGGTCTTGTAGATAAGGAACGTCTTTAATAATACTGTAAAGAACTTGAACTTTTTATTGGAGTTCATGGGAAACAAATGAAATGGTCTAAACATGGATACGTTTAAGGGTAACATGGAGAGTGGATTTGATGGGTACCAGACTGTATCCAGGCATTCTAATTAAAAGACTGTTGTAAATATCTGGACAAAAGATGGTAAAAGACTTAACTTGGCAATGGCAGTGGGACAGGAAAGAAGGTGGGGAGAAAAGAATTCAGGAAAAACATTGAAGGTAAAGTTAGTTGTGTCTTAAAGTTACCAAGTTCAAACTCCTAAAGGACTATTACAACTCTATCCTATTCCAAGTCACCCAAAGCTATTGGACACTCCTAATATTTAAAAGTAACTAAGTCTGGAGGAAGTTTATTCCACTGTGGAATAGCACCCTGAATGTGTGTGAAATTTTAAGGTAAATTTGGTCTACTAGATCTCTTACTGTTCCCAGAGGAGTGACCTCTAGAAAGGGAAGTTTCTGACACCTTGTAGGAAAGAAGGGATGGATCAGGCCCAGAAAGGTATCACAAAGAGTGCAGGAGATAAACTTTGCTTACTGTTGTTGCTTACTGGTCTGACTTTAACCACCTTTGTTTTCCAAAGATGAACATGTTTGTAAAATGCATATCTACTCTTTAATACTGCATTACATAAACTTTCAGCATAATGAGCATGCGTAGATAGGAAGTTTGCTTTACTTGTATTATCAATGGACTCTTAACTGTCCTTCTCTGAAACTAATGTTCTTAAACTTCTGTTAAACATAAATTAAAAATAATAATCTTTTAGTTATTCTTAGATTGCTTCCTGCAGTCTGATCTTTCCATCCAGGTCTTTGTGCAGTTGGAATCTAATTGGATCAGACAATGCCCGAGGTTCCCTCCAGCTCCCTAGTACCACAACTAATTAGCAGAAATTCTACTTTAATAATACAGTTGCTGCAGGTCAAGAAAGAAAAGCAAAGCAGAAATGGAAATCTCAGCTTAATGAACATTGAAAAAAGATTAGAAGTGAGTTAAATTTCGGTGTGATAATTAATTACAGTCCAACAAGAACAAAATTCTATGAATATTGACTAGCTGTAATTAACCTATATTTATTCACACAATTATCTCCTCCAACATCACCTCCATTTCTGAGGGGGGAGAAAGAGAATATCTTCTTTCAAGAATTCTTATGTATTGTCAAGATAAGCAACAATCTCAAGTCTGTGGAGATGTAATAATTATCAAGGTAATATTAAATATATAAGTAATTATAACTGCATGTACTCATTCATATTATCTAGCTAAATTTTAATTACTTATTTCTAATTTGGAAAGATATACTTTTGTCTCAAAAACCTTGGCAAAAGATGGCTACACCAAGACGCAGTAGTTGGTGTGGAAGATATCTTCTGTGATTTTTTTTTTTCCCCTTAAAAGAGTAACAGTTTCAGAATATTCTATGCTTGTATACACGAACTGGGACATCACATTGTGCCCCATAAATATATGTAATTACTATTTGTCAATTTTAAAAGGAGAAAAAAAGATTTAAAAATCAGATGTATTTTTAGAAGCAGCTACTATAATGTGTTTGAATGTTTAACTGTATTCTTTGAAATTCCCATAGACCAGGGTGCTACTTACTCTTGTAAGAGTAACGTGTTACAGGGAACTTACCAGAGAGGAGATTTACGCCAGGGTTGAGCCATCGGAGTGATGGTTCTTACACCACAACTTTGTTTCTTTTCTATGTCCCAGAAGTCAGAGAAACAATTCTGTTTCATGTACCAGGACAGGCAAAAGGAAAGAGGAACAGCCTGAGAAATGACTGTTTTTCTACCAGAGGAGCAGAAAGTTAGTCAGTATAAGCTGTGTAGACTGGGAGAATTAGGCAACCTGCAGTTATTCACATAACTTATATTGCCTGTGTGGACAGGCGGAATAAGGAGAATTACCGTCTGGGTTATCACTTCAGATAGAGATTCTTCTGATCACATTAATGCAGATTGGGCAGAGAGCGGTAGATCTAACAGCAACAGGAATTAAAGGGGTAATAATCTTTGGGTCCACAGATCCATCTAAATCAAGTGAGTGCTAGCAGCAAGCTTGCAACAGTTAGGGCTTGCCAAATATCTGCGCTAGGCTCTACATTTCCCAGCTTCCCACGCGTCTCAGAAGGGCCATGTGACTAACTTTTCCCAACAGACTTAAAGAAAGTGATGTTTACTTCCTGTCACTTCAGTAAAGTCACGTTTACTTCCTGTCACCTCCAACTGCATTGGAGCGTTGTCTAAATGGGCATTATGTCATCCAATTAGACTCCAACTGCACAAAGACCTGTTTCCACTTCACCCCTTGTGCTCCTGGAGCAGATCTGCGTGACTAGGAGCAAAGGATCCTGGGAGGGCCAGCCCACAATATGGAAGGAGGCGGAGTCACACAGCCGTGACTTGAGAGAGAGCCACACGGGTGAACTGTTGACGTGATCAAGAAATGAAAGTGTATTGGGCTAAGCCACAGAGATTTCAGGGTTTATTTGTTTCAGCAGCATAATCAACTTCACGATTAAAAGAAGAGGATATGGATTCCAGAATCTTATCAAAATAGGATATCAAAGGGGTTTAAACTCAGGAAACAAAATGGAAGCACTACTGTGGTGAATCCCTGGAAATACCACGTTAGAAGGCAGATGAAACTTCCAAGGACTTGGGCGTGGCTGTTAGGCTTCCCCAGTTATTTAGCTGAATGTGCAGAGCAGGGCACCGGATTTGGTAAAGAATTTGAGGGCCAAACCCATTTTGTCTTGGAGTGAAGGCTGTGATCCTCAACTCTGGCTTCAAGTTAGGTTTCAATTAAATCACAAAAATGCTGATGTTTGGGCCTTAAGTCAAATCAGTTAAATCAGAATCTCTGGAGATGAGATCAAGATATTGTTATATTTTTAAAGTTACCCTAGTAGTGCTAATACGTAGCTAGATTGGGAATCCCTGAGTTGATGTAACTAGAGGCAAATATTTTCACAAAGGGGTCTGAAGCTGCTTAAGAGCTTTGTCTCAATAGAAATTGGGTTAGGAAGCCTAGGACAGAGTCCAAAGGAAAGAAATATCAGCTAGATTCAGATATGTGGAACTGGAAAAGAAGAATATTTTAGCATCAATCTCTGAAGAAAAAAAGAGGTAATGACTTAAAGTACTTCCATCAACAGAGATTATATGAAAGAAATGCTGTTAATGAATATTACTATTATTTTCTTCTCAGTCTACAAAATGCATTTAAAATATAGGAAGAAATCATGGATGTACAAAATGAATATTTAACAGAATCATTTTTTTCTGGTAAATATACAAAACTAGTAAACATTAACAAGATGTTACAGAAATAGAGACACTGAGCAATTGTTGCCAATCTTTTTTGTTTATATATAGCCATTGAAGGATATGTTTGATTATATGAAAATAGACAGGTCAGTGCATCCCAAATGGGGAGAATACTCTAGCAAGCCAGAAATTTCCAAATTTGTGTAGACCCGGATAAATAGAATATTTATTGATATTTATCCAATACTTATAGAATATTTATGCAATACCCTATTGCTGATCTAACCCACGTTCAGCAAGGAAGATCAGTTTCCCACCAGATGTGAGTGAATCTTAATGGAAAGGTATACATTAATTTCATTTAGTCATTTATAACTTTTATTCAAAAATTTTCTTTGTTTTTGGACCATTAACATCTAGTAGGATGACAAACTTGAAAATATCTTCTGGTAATGAAACATATTTATTGAACAGTAACTTATTATTTAGTTTTAACAATTTAAAAAGGTTACCAAACAACACACAACTTTGCTACACCAAGTTGCACTTGTGCCAAAGTTTTAAAATTTTCTTTACTTGGAATCAGAGTCAACTTTCTTAGTAACTTTGGTCCTTAAAACATCCTCATATTTGGTCAGATTTAATTCGATAAGGGGCCCTTTCCTACTAATGTGCGCTCAGCAGGAAATCCAGATCCTAAAAATTCCAGGGAACAACATCAATAACTTATTTTATAGAAACAGTTTTGGATTATGCCAATCAATTCACCAGTCCATGATTTCAAAGATTGTTTCATCAATTTTGTATCATTCATGTCATAGAACATAAAATAAGCCCTTTAACAAGAATTTGGATTTCATTCTATAAGAAAGACAAGGTCATTTTTAAAAAGCAAATCAGCTAGCAAGAGTGCTATGAGAAGAATGCCTACAAAGAAAAATGGTTATACAGCCTTCAGCCCTATTCCATAAATCTTGACTTATATTTTTCCCTTCTGCTTCTAGGAGATAGTTTGCTTCTTATATGGTTCCCTAAGGGGAATTCCAGTAGCACATGGGGCTAAGAAATATAATTTGCTCTTTTACTATTTGAAATTCAAGTTATTAAACTACCATGGACTAGTGAAGTATGACTCATATCCCTATGACCCACCTTAGAAGGAGTCATACACACTGCCTCGTACAATGATATCCTAATAATGTAAAACTAATAATTAATTTTTGGGGAACCAATCAATTTAGAATCAAAGCCCCTCTGTTATGTTGCAAAATACCTACAGAATGCACATTCTTTTCTACATTGAAAGACAGGTGACCGCTTCCCTTCAGCAGACTCTTATTGTAAGATCAATATGTGTAAATATTGATCTTATGCCCTCTATTGAATTAAAGTTTGAACTGTATGTCTTATTCAGGTGACATATTTCATTTGTGTCATATGTTTTTATTTGGTTTGAAATTTCAAGAAGCTAAATTTGATGTCAGCTTTCCAAGATTTCTACCTTTTACATTTGCTAAGTTCTTGAAAAAGAGTGAGGAACACATCTCTTCATATATTCACTTACTACAGATGAAGTACCTAGTCAGTATTTTTCTAGGAGCTGTGGATACAACAATGATCTAGAAGGTGTCATATTTGGCCTCTCTCAGGGAGAAAGACAGACAACAAAAATAACATCTTATTTGAAGGCCCTATAGCCATTTTTCTTTGTTGGCATGCTTCTCATAGCATTCTTGCTAGCTGATTTGCTTTTTAAAAATGACCTTGTCTTTCGTATAGAATCACGTCCAAATTGTAAAGATGTTAAGGAAGAAGTAATTAAATGAGATTTGAAAGATCAGTTAGTCAAGGAAGAAGAGAAAGAGTATTCAAGGAGAGGAAACAACCAGTAGGAAGGCAAAAGAGCACAGGCCTGTTTTAAGAGAGAAAAGTTCAATACAGCAAGTCTGTATTCAGTTTTGATGGTAGGAGGGTGTTTGACTAATGGTTGTGAATGTGCTTGGAGAATTAAGTCTAGCTTGTGAAGGGCCTTATGAGCCATGCTAACATGAAAACTGGAACATAAGAATAACCGTGGCAAGAGTAGAGCTGTTGTATTAGTCTATTCTCATGTTGCTATACAGACATACCCAAGACTGGGTAATTTATAAAGCAAAGGGGTTTAATTGACTCACACTTCCGCATGACTGGGGAGGCCTCAGGAAACTTACAATCATGGGGAAGGGGAAGCAAACACGTTCTTCTTCACATGGCAGCAGGAGACAGAAGTGCTGAGCAAAGGGGGAAAAGCCCCTTATAAAACCCTCAGATCTCATGAGAATTCACTCATTACCACGAGAACAGCATGCGAGTAACTGCCCCCAAAATTTAATTACCTCCCACTGGGTCCCTCCCACAACACATGGGGATTATGGGAACTACAATTCAAGATGAGATTTGGTTGAGGACACAGCCAAACCATATCAGCTGTGTTTCAAAATGATATTCATAGAATGAAAAATAGATAATAGAAGTCAAGAATGGAAACAGGGACACTAATTGGGAGGCTGCTATGGTAACTGATGTGAGGAAAGGAATAGTCCCCAAAAAGATATGTCCATGTTCTAATTCCCAGAACCATATTTGGAAAGGGTCTTTGCAGGTGTAATTACATTGAGGATCTTGAGGTGTAGGGTTCATACTGGATTACCTGGGTCAGCCCTAAATACAATGATGAGTATTTTTATAAGAGACACACAGGGGAGATGTGACAGGCAGAAAAAGAGAAGGCCATGTGACTGTAGAGGCAGAGATTTCAGCATGAGCTGAGGAATGTTGACAGCACCAGAAACTGGGAGAGGTAAGGAAGGTTTTTTCTCTAGGGATTCCAGAGGGAGTATGGCTCTGCTGACACACTGTTTTCAGACTTCTGGTCCCCAGAACGTCAAGAGAACAAATTTCTGTTGTTTTTAGTTAAAATTTTTTGGTAATTTGTTATGGCAGCCACAGGTAACTAACATAGCAAGGCAAAAGCAAAACACAGGCAGATGAAAAGGAGAAAACCTGGTGCATTTGGGTCACTGTACAAGTCCAGTAGTGCAGGACCTAACAATATCTGTGAGTGAGAAGCTGGAAATGAGGCTGGACAGATAAGCAGGAGGTTATGTTTGTGAAAGGCTGCTGGGTCTGATTGCACATGAAATGCCAGAAGATCAGTGAGTGGATCAGACTGGCTGGAAGAGGATTACATTTTTGAGCAGTGGAAAGGAAAACTGGAAAGGGAAAGGGAGGAGCAATGAACAGAACACATTTTTGTTTTGTTTTTTTTTTTTTCAGAGAAGGGGTCTATGGTAGTGCAGGGAGAGAACTGGAAAGGGCTTGATTGGGGAAATTTATACCCTACCCAAAATAGGGCAATGTCTTTGTTACCTTGGGCTGCTATGACAAATACCACAGGCTAGGTGATTCAAACAATAGAAATTTATTTCTCATAGTTCTGGAGGCTGGGAAGTCCAAGATCAAGGTACTGGCAAATTTGGTTCTTGGTGAGGACCTACTTTCTGGCCACCATCTTGCTGTGTCTTCACATTGCAGAGAGAAGAACCTTTGGTGGTTCTTCCTCTTTTTATAAGGATTCTAATCCCATCATGGTGGGGGATCCACCCTCCTAACCTCATCTAAACCTAATTCTCTGTTAAAGGCCCCAGCATCCTAATGCCATCATGTTGGGGATTAGGGCTGCAATATATAAATTTTATGGTGGCACAAACATTCAGTCCATAACAGGCAAGAAATTAAACTATTCATGCATCAGATGTGGGCCACATAGGAAAGAGGGTCAGCCTGGAGCTCTTCTAGGTCCTGAGAGTACCACCTGGAAGGGTAATGGGCTACAATAGGAGAGTCTGAGTCTTTGTGGAGCGGATGATGGAAGGCCAGGAAGTGGTGCGAGGAGGAAGGGAAAGCAGACACTTGTAGCAGATGCCAGCAAGGCTTCCAGGCCAGCAGGGGAGAGGCTGTGTCTAAGTACTGGAGGCTGCTATGAGAGAGGCCCAGTGACTTAGGACAGTACTTATCAGGAGCTGAACAAGAACTTTCCTCTTTTTCTCTCTCCCCAACCACAGCTCTCACACTGGTGGGCCTGCACTGGAGGTGGGGAGGACTTCTGGGTGGGAAATGAGTGGGAAGAGAGAGCAATTGGCCACACCCCTCTCCCCAAGGGCAGGTGACCCATTGACTGCTGGCCTCAGCTGGAAGATGGGGATAAGCCTTGCATGAAGTCTAAGATGTTTACTGACATCTTAGATTAGACATTTAAAATTTCTGAATTAGAGTATTTTGAGACATAGAAGACTTGAGGACTCAGCCATCAGAGTAGAAAGTTTCCTATAAAACAGTAGTGGGACAGAGTTGTGTTTTGCTTATCTATTAAGCATCATACTAGTACCATGTACCATTTAGATTTTCAAAGAAAAGGATGGACATTTCATCCAGGAAATCCTAGTGAGTGACTTATTTCCTTAGAATAAAATCAGTAAGGCCGGGCACAGTGACTTACGCCTGTAATCCCAGCACTTTGGGAGGCCAAGGCAGGCAGATCATGAAGTCAGGAGATCGAGACCATCCTGGCCACCATGGTGAAACCCCATCTCTACTAAAAATACAAAAATTAGCTGGGCGTGGTGGCACATGCCTGCAATCCTAGCTACTCGGGAGGCTGAAGCAGGAGAATCGCTTGAACCAGGGAGTTGGAGGTTGCGGTGAGCCGAGATTGCACCACTGCACTCCAGCCTGGTGACAGAGTGAGACTTGTCTAAATAAATAAACAAATAAAATCAGCAAGATGGCAAAGGTCTGTTCTGAATAGATGCTTCCCTAGTTCTCTAGTGCTAAATTTAAGATAGACAAATCATGTTGTGCAATGTATTTGGTTAATGTTATCACTTCTAATTCTTACAGGTTTTATACAGAAATTTCTAAAGCATCACATTCACATTCCATTTGTTTTCCCTAGCCAAGAGAGGTCTGTAACATGGTAAACACAAAAGACTCAGAATTGAAAACTGGAATTGAAAAGACTTTTCTATTCTGTTCACAAGGACCTTCTTTTCCCCCTTGATTCACCACTTAATCTTTTGGTCTCATTTTCGTCATCTGTACAGTGGAGATAATGGGTCCCAATTTCATTTTATGTTATCTCGATGGAAGGATTCCCACAGTTAGACTGAATGAAACCTGACCAGTAATACCCACTTATCTACCTCTCTGAAGTGCTGTAAGAATTAATGACAGCCTGCAAAGTGTACTGACGATGAAGAACACACCATGAGAGAAAGAGAGGTGATGAGTTTTATTAAAAGTGTCAAAGGATAAGTATATCTTAATGAATGTGGATAAACACATACACCAAAGGATCTTGGCTTGCTTGCCCTAGTGCCTCAATGCCTTAGGGTAAAAAGAAATATGTATAATATCTGAGTAGAAAAATAAAAGCAGTAAAAAAATATCTGTCCATCCAGGACATTAGTAGTGAAATCATTTTTACATCCTAAAATATTTCATTCTAAATTTTAAAAATAAAGCACTGATTTGCGCACCCCAAATCTAATGAAATCAAGCAGTATGTCTTGGAAATTTAGAACAGTCTATGTAGGAAGGCAAAGTACTAAAGACAAAGATGTTCAGAAATTGAGTCAAGCCAAACAGATCAAAGATACTCTGCTCCCCAATGCAAAAGGCAGCACGGGCAGAATTTATTTGCTATGTATAGAATTGAGAATTGCTTTTTTTTTTTTTTTTTTTTTTTGATCTTGCAAAGGAGATGAAATGGATATGTGAATGTTGCTTGCTTAGGAGGACACTCTGGGAGTGGGCAAAAATGCACAGCAAATTTGACAGGAAGAGTAACTAATAATTACTTTGGTTAGTTACATTTACAAAACAATAAGAGAAGAATAAGTCACTTATGAAGTTAAATAAATTTAAAGAAAATTAAGGTAGTTGTTTCCTTCCTGCACACAAATTATTTCAGGCTATGAACTCTCCAGCAAGTAAATAAAAAATTATTTTGGCTTTTATAATTTATCTTGGTCTTGATGCACACAAGGGCAAGATATGACAGTGTCTATTTCTTCTAGAGGACTCCGATTTGTTGTATATATAAGCAGGTGTCCTCATAAGTCTCATTATATACTATGTTTACCTCCACATATATTTTCTGTTTTCTATTGTTTGTTTCTATGTTGTAATATGCCAGTGAGCTATAGGTAATGTTGGAGAAGAGACTTTTTAAAAAATCTCTTATCTTTCATACCATATGTGAAACAGGTGGTAGTCTGCTCTCATAGATGAATATTTCTGTGATGAATTTTTTCTTTTTATTTCTTATTCACATAAACTAATTTATTTTTGCCAAAGTGTTTACATTCTGCCCTATAGATGTGGTCTGAGTGAATTTGCTGTAGTCAAAAGTCTCTGTTTTATACTTGATTTTGGAGTTAGGTGGGACAAGGAAAATGCAAGTAGATGGAACTCATGGTGGTCTTAATGTTATCATTTCTTTTTTAAACAGGGCTCAATTTTAGAGCTGTGCTGTAGTCCACAAAACAATCAGTCTCTATGACAATAATTCTAATTTTGGTAGAATAATTTTAACACCACTAAAAGTACTTGGAGAGACTTCATTTATGTAGGACATTAGTGAGATAATTTGGAACCTGTTCCTGAGTGCAGGACATACTTGCAAATATTTAAATGCTGCCTTCTTGAGTCACTTGTTTCACTCTTTAAAAAAAGAAAATAGTAATTTGAGGTATATGATCAAAATTAAATAAAAACTCTATTTAAACAGTATATTACTGAGTATTATATTTTCTTGGTAAAAAATTAAAGTATTGTGAAACAAATATTGAATAAATAACTAAAAATCTCATATTTAATAAATTAATTATAGAGTGAAAATTTTCCTTTGAAATCCTCTCTTCAACACACTATAATATTCGTATGTGTGTGAAATTCTTCCCTATTCCAAATTTACCATCTCATTTCTGTTCACTTTTGTGTCCACAGAGTATCTGCCTGGAAACCCTGTTGCCTGGAGACCACTCTTGAAGAACATCCACTGCTGTGGCCTCTTAAAGATTTAAGACATCTAATGAAGAGCTGACAGAAATCATCAATTTGCTCCTCAGTAAGTAATATTTTTAAGTCACAATAAAACACTTATCTGGATATTATTTATTCAGATAATCATAACAGCTCAAGTATAGGATGCAAAGGGGAAAAATACCTTTGAAAAATTTGAATTGTACAAATCCATACAAAAGAGAGATGGGACAAAAAATAAAATCTGCATTTTCTTCATGGAAGACGCTGTCGAGTCCTCCTATTAATTATTTATTCAGATTTTAAAAACTATTCAAAAAGGCTTTACGTATATTTTGAACTCTATTATGTATTATCGTTCTCTGTGGCCCAAAGGAATTTTGAAGCAGAAATTCAATAAATGGCATAAGGATAATGGAATAGTGGATGAGAGGAGACATGATGCAGCCAAAAGAATTCCACCTCAACCTGAGGCATTCTGGAGAGGGTTCAAGAATCCAGCATATCTTAACAGTGTCCAAGTATCTCACAATATGATGGCAGAATTTGTCACCAGTAACAGACACCAAGTACAAATTATTATTATTTTATTTTACTCTTTGTGATTTATTTACTTATTTATTTATTTTTGAATCAGAGTCTTGCCCTGTCACATTTATTTATTTTTGAGACAGAGTCTCGCCCTGTCACCCAGGCTGGAGTGCAGTGGTGCCATCTTGGCTCACTGCAACCTCTGCCTCCCGGGTTCAAGCGATTCTCCTGCCTCAGCCTCCTGAGTAGCTGGGATTACAGGCGCGTACCACCACGCCTGGCTAATTTTTTGTATCTTTAGTAGAGATGGGGTTTAACCATATTGGCTAGGCTGAAATTGTTATTATTTTAAAAAATTATTTAAACTTTTTTTGTGAGTACATAGTAGGTGTATATATTTATGGAGTACATGAGGTGTTTTGATACACACATGCAATGTGAAATAAGTACATCATGAAGAATGAAGTATCCATCCCCTCAAGCATTTATCCTTTCAGTTACAAATAATCCAATTACATTCTTTAAGTTATTTTAAAATGTACAATTAAGTTATTATTGACTATAGTCACCATATTGTGCTATCAAATAGTAGGTCTTATTCATTCTTTCTATTGTTTTGTACCCTTTAACCATCCTCACCTCCATCCGATTCCCTGACTACCCTTCCCAGCCTCTGGTAACCACCCTTCTACTCCCTATGTCCGTGAGTTGAATTGATTTGATTTTTAGATCCCACAAAAAAGTGAGAACATGCAATGTTTGTCTTTCTGTGCCTGGCTTATTTCACTGAACATAATGATCTCCAGTTCCATCCATGTCCCCGAATACAAATTAATACATGGTAGAAGCTGTGCTCTGTTTAAGAAGTTAGGAACATATTCAGGCTATATTTTGCATTTTTGAAAGATGGTTAAAATATTTTAAAAATGTTTATGCTGAAAGGGAAAAGTTCTGTGAACTAGAAAATTTATATGAATTAAAACATAGCTCAGAGATGAAATCTGAAAGAAAACATGGCCCCTCTTTGCTAAACTTCATAGTTTTGATGCTGTTAATTACACTTTGTTTTTCATATGATGCCTCATGGTGACCAAAGTAAGGTAAATTATTTTGAATTAATATTCCCTCCAAAAATTGTTATCCCCAAGCATGTAAAAAGTAAAAAGCAATAAAAGCCCAAGTTGCAAAGAAAGATGTGCTTCTAGAAGAGCATTTGGAGGCTGCTGGAAGGTGGTGCATTCCAGAGAGCTTAAGATTGAGCTTTGATAACAGACAGACCCAAATTTCTGCCACATTTCACAATGTGACTGTGCATTGGCTGCTCAACCTTGCTAAGCTTTAATATTTTTGTGTAAGAAAAATATATGTATTTATTGTACCTGAAGGTTGTTAAGAGAATTAAATGAGTGTGTGTACATAACCAGAGTGCCTGGAACATTAAATGCTTAATGCACATTAGCTATTACCCTTATCATTATTATCAAGTTGAATTAAGCCAATATAATCATAAAGTTGGAAGCTGAGTTTATGAGGGCAGTGGCAAAGCCACCTAGCTAATCATGAGCTGCTGTTTAACAAAATGAAAGGAAGTTATTGTTTACATAACACCATACAAAGAGGACATTTTGGAGAAACTAGGTTAATACATATTTTTAAAAAAAGGTTTTTAATGCTTTTCGTAAGCGCGAGAGAAGAAATTGAGATAACGTTGCATTAAGGAACTATTTAGTCTTGGGAGATACATAAAATCAAAGTACTGCCCCACTTTGACCCTTTCTCTGCTTTGTTAATCCTTTATTGAGATGTAATTCACACCAATACAATATATACATATTAAATATGCTGCATGATGAATTTTATGATTTTATGTATATGCCCATGGAACCATGACCACACCAACTTATAGCATGCATCCGTCATCTCAATAGGCCCCCTTGTGCCCATTACAGTCAATCGACCACCATTTCCCAAAGGTTCAGATGATAGGAAGGTTCAGATTTCCCTCTTAATCTAGAAAAGGGGCCCTTGAGAAATTTGAAGTCCTCTTTCTTTTCCCTAGCTAGACTTTAATTCTCATCCATTAATTTTACTTTAATTCTAGGTCATCATGCCTCTAGCCTACAGTCATGCTCCCATCGAAATGCCCCTGCTTAATTTATCTGCATTGTGACATTCTTCTGACATTGAGGGGGCTTTCTCTTAGCTATTATGTTAATGAGGTTTCACTGCACTTTTGGATTCACGAATCCCATAAATACTATTATTTTTGACTGTCATTGTATTGTGTTTTACAAGGCATCCTGGGCCAAGGCTAAGTAAGGAGACAGAGGAGCTTTAAGGAGACATGGAGGTGAACTCTAGGGGCAGCTACACTCTCAAACTCAACTTTCCTGAAGAAGGTTTTCTGGTTCTAGTTTCAGTGTCAAATCATAATGCAACAGCAGAGTGAACTCAGTGTTTTTGGTATGAAGATCTCCATGTGTTTCCATCATCAGCATCTCCTGTGCTCTTAATCTTACCCTGGATACCTGACCCAGGTGCCCATTCTGTGAATTCTTTCATTGTAGGAAAGAGAAAGAGGTACAAAAGATGCATGGACCTCCCATGGCTAAGGTTCCTAGCCAATCTAGGTGGGTGCCCACTTGCTAAAATGACCCTGACCCCTCATTTCGTCACTTGACCACTGGTAACTCTACAAGCAAAGAAGCCCTTAGTGACCAGAAACACAGGATCCTGGGTTTAAAAAGCTGATCACAGAGAAAGTAGAAAAATCCATAATATCATCCTTTTCACAGCAGTACTTATAAGCTTTGAGTTTGTATTTTTCCACTCACTGCATGAAAATACCAATAGTGTAATAATGCAACTTCGAAAAAATCAAAGAGTAGCTGTGAAAGCCCTCAGCCCACAGGTTGCTGTGATTTGCACTTGAGTATGCTCAAGGGTTCATTTTATTTTCAACTTTAAAATTCACACTCAATTTTGACACATGAGACATATGTCTCAGCTCCTTACAGTACCAATCCTGTAAAAACAGATGACTCAGCCACCAGTTACAACAGCATATTATTGCAGTATTCAACAAAACATGCCTTATGCTGACTAGAGAGAGGTTTCAAGTTGATGAGGCAAAAACAGCAATGTCCCATCTCAGAACATATGCTATACTATAGTAAGGAAAAAAGAGCCAAATATAAACACTAAACAATGTTGCATTGCTGAAATGTAATCCCTTTAAAACATTAGATGTCTTTACATTTCTCATTATTCTATTATTAATTTTAGAATATGCTCTCTTTAATGCAATCTATCTTTACACAAATTTAAAAATTCAGATTTCCAGAAGAACCAACAAACCAGGGGCTGATTTTTCTCAATGGATTTCTCCTTTATACTCATAGCATCTGATAAGGTCAGCATTAAGAAGCAAGGCAATTATTTAATAGCAATGGCTGTGAGCCAAAGAAGAATTACAAAGATAAATCAATCTGGGGTGATAAAATGCCAAAAAACAGGCAGCCACCTCAAGTAAGAACAAGTTCGATATTAAAATACTGTTTTATTTTCAAGTTACCCAACAAACTGCTGAAAGAAATTACATTTTCTCTCATGAAGGAAATGACAATAAATGCCATTTTCTACCCATTGGGCATCACACGATGGGTGTTGAGATACAGATATGACATCTTCCCAATTATGGTAATACTGGGCATTGGAGCCAGAATGGTATTTAGAGTTATTAATTCATTCAACACATATGAACACCTATTATGTATGTGCCTTTGTTTTGGGGATGTGACATACAGAGAGTTGTCTTGTGGAGATGACAGATGTAAGCTCATAGTCACCTTTGAAATAAAGTAAGTTACCTATGAGGGATCCTGAAGGTGAGGTCAAGGAAGACTATAAATGACACAATGTATAAACAGAGGCTGAAAGCAAGAGAAAGTTGCCAGTTAGAGAAGGCAAGAAAATATCCCATGAGAGGGCATGGCATTTGCAGTCACGAATGTGTGAAATAGCTTAGGATGCTTGGAAAACAACAAGCAGCTTTGTGTGGCTGCAGCAAATGTTGCAATCCATAAGCAGCAAGAGTTGCTCCTGAAAATGCAGGCAGGAACTGGATCATGAGGGGTCTTTAGGCCCAAAGAGTTTAGCACATTCTTGCAGAAAGGAGAGTGACACAACCAGAAGGCCAGAGAGACCCGTGGGGTTTGTTCTAGCAATTCACATGAAAGGGAATAAGGACTAGATTTGAGGTTGGGTTGGATTGTGGGAAAGCTGAATTTGAGGGGGTAGGTAAAAGAAAAAACTTTAGAAATGGTTACCAATCTTTGGGGTTTCTGACTTAAGCTATTGTGGTAATGGGGGCTTTCTGAATGGAGTAAAGGAATACAGTGGGCACAAATTCTGGAATAGGTAGTTAGGAATGAAGAATGATTTTACTTTTTGGAGATGCTGTCGTTTGGGTACTGAGGTGGAAATGACAAAGTAAATAGTTTGTAAGATCGATGCATTCATTCTATCATCACTTAGGACACTCCAAGTGATGGTTTCATATGCTATGGAATTATATCCAACTAGTTTTGATGATTTACTATGGAGATTCTGGAGAATAAAGATCCTTGCAAGGATCTATTTGATAACTTTATGGCAAGTGTTTCAAATCAGAGGATTGCAGCTTAAGGTATTAGGAAACTTAGATAGAAGCTTGATTATCATCAGTATAATGTGCATTGTGAACTAAGACCACCAGCATTGGTTTAGTGAGGATTAGCCCATGCCTCAAAATAACACATGATCGAATACACATTATATTGCAACACTCTCCATTGTAAATAACTGTTCAATGCCATAAATCTGCTTTTAGAAAACAGTCCTCTAAAAATAGAAATCAAACCATATTGCTACACTGCATCACACTCAAAGGCTTCTCATTTCACTCAGAGTAAAAGGCAAAGTCCTTACAATAGCCTACAAACCCCTCCATGATATGCCTTGTTCTCCTTGTCTCTCTAACCTCATTGCTCTTTACACTCCTCCCTCTCAGTCACTGTATTCAGCTATACTGACCTCTTTGCTGCTCCTAAAACATCAAATGCTCGACAATTCCCTTTTTCCTAGAATGTATTTCTTGCAGATATCTGTATGCTGTTAAGTCATTGGTCAAATGTTACATTTTACGTGAGTTCTTTCTTGACCACTGAGTTAAAATTGTGGCACCTAAACCTTAATAACTTCCTATCCCTTTTTACTATTTTATTTTCTCCACAGAACCAAAGACCAGTTTTTGTACTTCCTTTAACATCTTAACTGGAGATGATATATTAGGAGATAATAATGGTATAATGCTGATAGCAGCTGTAGAAAGGATGTGCATGAGTTTTGTTAGAATAAGCTGAGCTTATGCTGCAGTGACAACTGGCCCTCAGATCTCAGTGGCTTTACTGAAAAAGTTTATTTCTTCCTCAGTCAAAGCCTGCTTAAGTCAGATGACTCTCCAGGGTAGCTCTCCTCTATGCAGTGACTCAGTGATCCAGGATTTTTCACCCTATAGCTCCACCATCTCAATCTATGGCTTCCATGTTTGCTACCGAGGATCTCACAAAGGCTTTTATCCAGCTCGTTCCAGAAGTGACACACCTCATTCCTGCTCATAGCCTATTGGTCAGAGCTAGTACCATGATCTCACCCAACTGGGCGTTAAGGCTGACTGGGAAGTATGATCTTCTAAGTGCTCTGGAAGGAGAGGAGACTTGGCTATTGGTGAGCACTCCTCAGGTTTACACAGCAACCGACTCTGGAATGATCTTCTTAAGATGCAGTGTGATGCAATGTAGGGAGCACAGAACAGGATTCAGCAGGGCTGGATGTAAGATCTCATTGAACTAATCACTATTCACATGGCTTCAATTTAGGTATCCGCTCTGGAACTCTATTTTCAAACTCATGAGATCGGGGAAAATACTTATCCTGCTTATATCAGAAAGGTTTGTAAGTCCCAAATATAAAAGTTTGTAAACAGAATTTCCAAATGTAGGCAACCGTTCAAATGCCAGTACATGAATAATGCAGTATGGAGCATAGGAAACCTGCCCAGATAAGATAAAATGAATTACATTCCTATTTTACATCAATATTTATAAAGTTATCTCATTGTTAGAGCCATAGAGAATGCTATCATTTCCAGACCTGCTGGCTTAACAGCTGTGATACCTAGCCAGTGAAGTAGGGAGCTGTTTATGTATCAGCACTGGTTCATTTTGTATGTATGGAGCATGAAGAAAATGCCAAGGAAATTCAGATATATAACAAACACTTAAGATTACCGAAAGCAAAATTCATTCAACAGTGAATGAATCCAATACTGGCAGCTTGTGTGGTATCTTCTGTTCTGTTGCTGGAGGACATTGGCTATTGTGCAATGTAGTCTATTGTTGCAAGGATTCATGTGTATTTAGCACAAGGTATGATACTGACAAAATATCAGCTATTTGAAAAGTCTCATTAGAATGTATTTAAGAATATATTAAAATCTTTTGATAATATTAGATTTTATAGATTTGAGTACTGAGTACGTTTGTTGTCAGACTTCAAAAAGATATTGAATTTATATATAATAATTTTGTTAGTCACTTCAAGTTTGTTGAGGATGGTAAAATATTAGCATTAATAATGATATCCTATTTGTCAGTGTTATCTATTCAAAGAAGTATTATAAATAACAAATCTAAACTTTTAAATACATTTAATACAAAATAGTCAAATATGTGGATTTCTCTATTATTTTACTAGTGATTTGGGTCTTCTGGAATTCCTCAGCAGACTTTTACAACATTAGGGTAGAAGGAATCCAAATTATCTGTTTCAATTCCTTGCCAAATGAACACATTATCCCTATGGGGAATTTCTTGCTAACTGACGTTATTGTAGCATGCCATTTATTATCTGTGAGAAAGTTTACCCTTTGTGTGTATCCATATGTGATAGAGAAGTATTTCACATAGTAAACAGATATTTGCCTCAGTAGACACTTCACCCATTATTTTAGATTGGAGATGTTTCTTGCCACTGGTATCTGTGTTATACACACATACTCAATATTAGTAACATCTTTACAGTTCATTTAAAAATAGTAGATTCAGAGACTAAACTATTAAAGATGATAAACCAGTTAGTACTTGGGTAACAAACACATAAAAACCTAGATGATAATTTTCTAATCGAATCTTGTCATGGAATTTTCCTGCCTAGTCATTGGCTCACATAGTTCTACTGTGATGAACAAAAGAAGATGGATCCAATAAGATCAGACACAAATAGATGCCCATAGTCATATGCTGGAATGCAGACAGCATATCAACAATGAGATAAAGCTTTGTACAATAGAAGTTCACTGAATCGATATTCTGAAACATTCCCAAGTGCTGGCTTTTAAAATGGAGGGTAACAGAAAGCACAATGAATTTTATAAGATGTTTTATATGATGTTGTGATAAAAGAGGAGCAAGTGATTGCAAAGTGAAGGCTTCTTTGTTTTATTTCCTGAAACTTTATACTACTGCCTCCACTCAATGGTTTGAGTTTCTTCCCCTTTAACCCCAAAGATTATAACCTTGAGAATGATTGCTTTTCTCCTTTTATTCTTTTAAGACACTTCTGCCATTCACTTTTATAGAAGACATCCAGAGAGCTGGTCATGGTGCCAAGTTGATGATACATTGTGTGGACAATTTAGAGGAAAAAGTATAGAAAAATAGGTGTATTCAAATAGAAGGCCTAGTTCAAATGTCACTTTCTACATGGCAGTTCAGAAATACGTCAACAATATCACACACACACACACACACACACACACACTGCTTGAAGTATGGCAGTACCATCAGAATGGGATTCCCTTTTCACATCTCTTTTTCCTCTCGTCTATTTCTTATACAGACAAAACTGCATCATGCTGGTCTTTAATAAACACCATCAATGGATTTCCACCATGGTCCATGTGTCTTACAACTTAGGAGTATCATTCACATTCAGTCCCTCTTTATTTATTTATTTATTTATTTTTGAGACAGAGTCTCACTCTGTCACTCAGGCTGGAGTGCAATGGTGCGATCTTGGCTCACTGCAACCTCCGTCTCCAGGGTCCAAGCGATTCTCCTGCCTCGGCCTCCCACGTAGCTGGGATTACAGGCGCATGCCACCATGCCTGGCTAATGTTTTTTTGTATTTTTAGTAGAAACGGGGTTCCACTATGTTGGCCTGGCTGATCTTGAACCCCTGATCTCAAGTGATCCACCTGCCTTGGCCCCCAAAGTGCTGGGATTACAGCGTGAGCCACCGCGCCTGGCCCACAGAGTCTTTATCAGGTGTCAGCACACTACATCCTAGGGGCCAGATCTGGTCTGCTGCCTGTTTCTGTATGACCTGTTAGCTAAGAACATTCTGTTTTTACATTCTTAAGTGGCTTAAAAAGTGAAAAGAGTAACATTTTGTGAAATTCAAATTTCAGTGTCTATAAATAAAATTTTATTGGGACACATCCAAATTCGTGTGTTTACACATCGTCTATAACTTTTTCTGAGCTCCAAAGGCAGAGTTGAGTAGTTACAACATAGACCACGTGGCCTGCAAAGCCTAAAATATTTACTATCAGGCTAGATAAAACAGAAAAGGTTGACCAACCCCTAATGCATATGAATGGGACCCCTGGAGTTGGCTGTGCATAACCTGTGTGGCTGTATACTATAGCCCTGGTCTCAACTAGTCATCAAAGTAAGTGCTTTTCTCCTAGCCAGGCGTTTAACCTTTTTCACAATCTGGATGCAGACCAGATTCTCTCCAGCTCGCCCACCTACTACATATTCTTCCCTTGGTATCATTTACCTACCTCTGTGTCTTTGTTCATGTTGCTTCCCTGTCCTAGCCATGTCTTTTCATTTATCTGTCTGTTGATATCTATCATTGAAAGCCTAGCTCAACTGTTGCTTTCACCATGGCAGTTCAACAATGTGATTGAAATCTTGCTTCTGTGAATTCACAGGGTGCTTTGTACTTCCCTAACACACTTACCATATTCTGTCTTGCACGATCCTTAGTCTTGCACTCATTTCATATTGCCTACTATCTTATATGATCTTTAAGTCTAAGAACTGGGCTTGGTCATCTTTGTACCTCTAAGAGTGCTGCAGACATGGGCAGGACTGGCACAGATCCCTGGAGGCTGAGACTAGGACTGGGAGCCATGCCAACCCTCAATACACACACAGTCACTTCCTTAGTTGCAGGGTCCAGGGGAAATTCCAGTGGTGTGGCAAAAGATCCAAGTGAGTGCTCCCATAAAGCTGCTGTGGGGAGAGGTGGCTTAGTTCCATAAAAAGCAAGGGTTTTGAAAGACACAAACCCAGGACCCAATCCAGAAGTAGGCAATACTGTGGAGACTAGTCAAACCCTAACTATCAGTGAAGTTCATTAGTAGCAAAAACCTATTGACCAGACCAAGTTCCAGGGCAGCACAGCCAGTAAGAAAAGGGGATAAAGTGGGAGTTGTGGAGTTCAGCAAGGAGAGGACAGAGGCTTGGTCTTAGAAAGACCAGGGCTCTAAAAGGGTGACTGGGGCAAAAGTCCAAAGAGGGAAAAACCATGCATGCTCAGCAAACTATTGCAAGGACAAAAAACCAAACACCGCATGTTCTCACTCATAGGTGGGAATTGAACAATGAGAACACATGGACACAGGAAGGGGGCTATCACACACCGGGGACTGTTGTGGGGTGGGGGGAGGGGGGAGGGATACCATTAGGAGATATACCTAATGTAAATGACGAGTTAATGGGTGCAGCACACCAACACGGCACATGTATACATATGTAACAAACCTGCACGTTGTGCACATGTACCCTAAAACTTAAAGTATAATAATAAAAAAAAAACCATGCCCAAGGTAAGAAAGAAACTACTATAGAGAGGATGACCTGAGCTGAGTCCCAGACGTTGGGCGGGGGCTCCAGAAATTACTCTTGCTTATGTTTAGATGTAATCCTAGGGTCTGCAGAATAGAGAAAGTTATTGCTCTAAATTGGTTTGACCCCCCTCCAAATCTCATGTTGAAATTTGATCCCCAGTGTTGGAGGTGGAGCCTAATGGGAGGTGTTTTGGTTGTGGGGGAAGATGGTTCATGAATGCCTTGGTACTCGCGGTAATGAGTTTTTACTCTGTTAGTTCTCCCAAGACCTGGTTGTCAAAAAGAGCCTCACACCTCCCCTGCTCTTGCTTCCTCTATCACCATGTGATCTCTGTACATACCAGCTCCCTTCTGCCTTCCACTGTAAATGGAGGCAGTCAGAGGCCCTCATCAGAAGCAGATGCTGCTGTCATGCTTCTTTTATTGCCTACAGAACCATGAGCCAAATAAAGCTATTTTCTTTATAAATTACTCAGCCTCAGCTATTCCTTTAGAGCAACACAAAAGTGGCCCTAGTTTCCTAGTGCAGGGAGACAGTAGACTACAGGAAGAGAAAGAGTGTATAAAAAGGGCCAGAGTCAGAAGGAACTAACTTATTTTAAGCACTAACCATATGTCAGGCCATGTAATAAGGCTTTTACTCACAGTATCTCACTTAATGTGCACAGTAACTCTGCAAGGAAGCAGCATTATGCCCATTCAACAGATGAGAAAATTGAGGCTTAGACTAAGCAACTGATGGACATGAGATCTGAAGGCAGGCCTAAGTGAACCCAAACCAATTCCTTCACGTTTCCCACCACTATATCACACTTCTTCAATAAATATTTATTAAGTGAATAATGAAGATAGAAAAATTATAACTGGACATGCTTTTCACAATTCAATGTGGTATGCATGATAGTACTAATCTTTTTTCCCCATGTTTTCTCTTGTAAGTTAAAGAGCATTTGTCTCTTTTATCACTGGTTCAGTGAATTAATAACTCATGCATACTCTGTGTCCTATGTGCCAACAGGCACATTAAGTAATCTAAGAACATACTAGTTGCCCTAGGGAATTGCTTTGGATCTCTGGCCTTCAATGCCTTCCACAAACTAGTCCAAACTTCCTTTCCAGGCTTATTTTATTTTGTTCAGCCCTCTTAGACCACTTACTGTTTTCCAATCAACTCCTGTACACCTTGTCTCCTCCATATTAAATGCTACTTTTTCAGTAAAATCCACCCTGATCTCTTTTTCTTTTTCTTTTCTTTTCTTTTTTTTTTTGGGAGAGAGTCTCACTTTGTCACCCAAGGCTGGAGTGCAGTTGCACAATCTTGGCTCACTGCAGCCTCAACCACTGGCGTTCAAGTGATCCTCCTGCCTCAGCTCCCCAGGTAGCTGGAAACTACAGTCACATACCATCATGCCCGGCTAATTTTTTGTACTTTTTGTAGAGATGGGGTTTTGTCATGTTGCCCAGGCTGGTCCTGAACTCCTGAGTTCAAGTGATCCACCCATGTCAGCCTCCCTGATGTCTTTATTCAGAACTGCTCTCTTTCTCCCCAACTCATGGAGCATTTATATGGTTCTATGCTTGATCTGAAATAATACTAAAAACTCCAATAACTATACTATAAATCTCCAAAAGAGTTTGCACTTATCCTTTTTCTCCCACAATGCTTATACTGTCATTCACACAAAAGACATGCTTAAAATATGTTTTAAGTACTAAAAAAAGGCATAAGTGAAATTTCACTTTCTTAGGCTCTTTCATATGGGCAATTTTTCCCTCAGAAGTATGTCTCCACACTAGCCCTCCCCACCTTTTTTGACTTGATTCTTTCCAGTCAATGCAATTCTTTCTGGTCCCTGAAATTCTATAGAATGAAGCAGTTGTATGAAATGTAAGAAGTTGGCATATTTAAGGTAGACTATGGCTCTTTGCTTTATACCACTTGCAAAGCCAATGTGAGTACCTGAGTCTAAAAATACTTTTCACTGCCAATCACATGTACAGACTAGGTTATTTGGTGTATAATCTGATTACCAGTATTTAATGAAAAATACTGATTGCATCCTAGGATCACGCATCCTTCCAAGAAGTTCTATTTAAATCACTCTGTAATTTCTCTTACTATGTAATTTGCATTGTGACAGTTTGATAGTTTATAAGGGCCCTTTGAAAGCCAACTTGAACTGTAGGGCAAAATGTATTTAGCACATTTTAAAAGCACATTAAAAAAGACTTGTCATTTGATAAATATTAATGCATTTATTAATAGATGACCAATGGCTGCTAAATGATGAAAAAAGTTTGAGATTTCAGTGACTACAAGCAAATCCACTGCTATTGAAGTTAAAAATCTGAAATGCATTCTTCTGAAAGTTGCACTCTAAAAATATTGATTGCAGAATATCAAGCTGAACGATTCTGTTACATGATAAGTTCTCTAGTTTTGATGAGTTTATAGAGATCTCCCAAAATATAATCAATTTTTAATTGTCTGTTTAAATAGGCAATAGTATCTGTACATATTATGTATGATAATGGTCAAACTCAGATTCACTGGTATTGGCCTCTAGAATGTTTGATATATTTTAAGGAATGTGTGATAATTGATTTGCTTCAAAATCCTTTGCTTAACTGAATATTAACATTCAGCTATAAGCTAGCAAGTAATGAAAGGATTCTAGGGAATAATAAAAGCAATGTTTAGCCAGGATTTAAGAATTCACTGGGATAATCTATCAAATTATAATTTTGACTATAATAGAGGTTAAAAATAAGGTACCTATCAATAAAGTGAGTTATTGTGAAAGAAATAGGGCAGCTCCATAGTAGGATTAGTCAAGCCTGTCCTTCTACAATCCATTGTTTACTTCATATTATTAGACAGTTTTAATATGGTATTACTTCTAATCTTTCAAGTATCTTGTCAGATAAATCTAATTATTTCTGAGAAGTGGCTTGCAACTGAAAGAAAAATGTAGCAGAAAAACTTCTTTGTTTATCTAACTATATTTAGTTTGAAAAAAAAATTCCTCCTTTTTCTTCTATCTAAAAGAAGACTCAGATGGGGAATGGGGTATATTAAAACTTCCTGGAATGGGGAGGAGAATTCCAAAATTCAAGAGAGCCCAGACAGTTCTTTTTTGGAGACAGAGTCTTGCTTTGTTGTCCAGGCTGGAATGCAGTGGCGTGGTCTCGGCTCACTGCAACCTCCATCTCCTGGATTCAAGTGATTTTCCTGCCTCAGCCTCCCGAGTAGCTGGGATTACAGGCACACACCACCATGCCTGGCTAATTTTTGTATTTTTAGTAGAGACAGGGTTTCACCATGCTGCCCAGCCTGGTCTCGAACTCATGAGTTCAGGCTATCCTCCCACCTCAGCTTCCCAAAGTGCTAGGATTACAGACGTGAGTCACCGTGCCCAGCCCCAGACAATTCTTTATTAAACCTGTAAGAGATGCCAGAAGATTTCCACACAAGAACATACAGGTATTTCTTGGGGGACCTCAGCGCTTGTCTGTGACTTGAAGGCTTATCAGTATTCCTCTCACCTGACCCTGAGGTCTTGGCCCACAATAACAATGAACCTTTGTTTCTCAGCACTCACACTGATTGACTGAACACAGCCATGTTGAACAGGTTGGATTGTTAAGAAAGGAGTGATTTCAAACTTGGGTGTGATCACTCCCTGAGGATTTGGGAAGGCAATGCAGAGACAGTGTGTTGGTTATGAAAGTAGAAATCAGCTGCTATGTGAATGTGACCACCAGAAATTCCAAACTTAGACCACTGACATTGGTTGTCTAAGACACTAACATCTTTGCCCTGTGTTCTGGTTTGAACGTCTGTTCCACAACTCATGTTGAAATTTAATTGGCAATGTAATGGTATTGGGAGGTTGGGGCTTTAAGAGATGAGGAGGTCATGAATGTCCTGCCCTGATGAATGAATTAAAGTTATTATCCCAGCTGTGGATTAGTTATTGCAGCGGTGAGCTCTTGATAAAAGGATGAGTTTGACCCGATTTCTCTCTCTGTCTCCTGTGCTCACTTCTGCCTCCTGCCTTCTGCCTTGGGATGACCCTTGCCAGATGTTGACACCATGCTCTTGAACTTCCCAGCTTCCAGAATCATGAGCCAAATAAACCTCTTTTCTTTATAAATTACCCAGTCTGTTGTATTCTGTCATAGCTGCAGCAGACAGACTAAGACACTGCTGCTTTAATCTCCTCATTTGTGAAATGCAGAAATCATGCTACTTTTATTGATGGCAGCTCCATCATTTATGATGCTGCCTGACCAATATCATCCTAAAACTCAGCCTTCTGACACTTAACAAATGCTTCAATAAATTTTGATCCCAGTTCTTTAACAATTGACTACCTCAAGAAAAGGGTGGGGGTCAGGATCAGGGTATCACAATGAGTTCTGAAATTAGGCAGTAATTTACATTTTTGGAGTATCACTGGAATCCTTACAACTTTTTTCCTGAAGTAGAATAGCTTTGGGTAAACCATCCTTGCTCCTTCACTCAGGCCTGTTTGTGATCCACTGCAAACAATTTAATATAGTTCCTAAGGTTAGAGGTGGTTTTTGGAAGATAGTTCCAAGTCTTATACATTTTTGTATCCCTAGAATGAATTAATAAGAAAATCTTAGGCTGTATAGCCAATCTATTCATTCATTTGATTCAACAAATATTTATTGAGAGCTTACTATGTGCCAAATACTATTTCAGATGTTTGGAATATATCATTAAGTAAGATAACTGTCCTACAAGAGATTACATCCTGGAGGGGCGGGGGAACAGGCAATGCACATAATAAATAAGTATAAATATTGTCAGAAGCTATAAAATTGTACAAGGTATAAAAGAATGAGTCAGCCAGGATCAGGGGAAGGGATGTAGAAGAATTGGGAAACAAAGACTTGAAAGTGGTGAAGGAGTTGGCCAAAGAGACATCTGGGTAACAGCATTCCAGACAGATGGCACAGCTAGGAGAGGGACCTGAAGGGAATCTGACATACTCAAGCAGTGAAGTCAATGTGGCTGAAGGAAAGTGCATATGGGAAAAATGGCAGGACATGAGGTCAGAGGTTAAGGGGCCAGGTCGTGGAGTAACTTGTAGGCCATTTAAGACTTTGGCTCTTACTCTGTGTGAAAAAGGGAAAGTACTGAAGCGTTTTGAGCAGAGCAGTGGCATAATCCTATCTCAGGTTTTTGAAAGAAATAACCCTGGTTGCTGGGCTGAGAACAGACTATCTAAATTGAGAATAAAGTAGAGATATTAAAAAGAAACAACAGATGCTGGTGAGGCTGTAGAGAAATAAGAATGCTTTTACACTGTTGGTGGGGATGTAAATTAGTTCAACCATTGTGGAAGATAGCATGGTGATTCCTCAAGGATCTAGAACCAAGGATCATTTCACCCAGCAATCCCATTACTAGGTATATACCCAAAGTAATATAAATCATTCTGTTATAAAGATACATGCTCTTGTATGTTCATTGCAGCACTATTTACAATAGCAAAGACATGGAATCAACCCAAATGTCCATCAATGACGGATTGGAAAAAGAAAATGTGGTATATATACACCATGGAATACTATGAAGCCATAAAAAGGAATGAAATCATGCCTTCTTTTTCTTTATTTCTTCTTCTAAAAAAAACCCAGGAGATATATATATATATATATATATATATATATATATATATAGAAAGTGCAGGTATATTACACAGGTATCCGTGTGCCATGGTGGTTTGCTGCACCTATTGACCCATCCTCTAAGTTCCCTCCCTTCAACCCCCACCCCCCAACAGGCCCTGGTATGTGTTGTTCCCCTCTCTGTGTCCATGAGTTTTCAATGTTCAACTCCTACTTATAAATGAGAACATGTGTTGTTTGGTTTTCTGTTCCTGTGTTAGTTTCCTGATGATGATGGCTTCCAGCTTCATCCATGTCCCTGCAAAGGACATGATCTCATTCCTTTTTATGGCTGCATAGTATTCCATGGTGTATATGTACCACATTTTCTTTATCCAGCCTATCATTGATGGGCATTTGGGTTGGTTCCATGTCTTTGCTATTGTAAATAGTGCTTCAATAAACATATGTGTGCATGTGTCTTTATAGTAGAATGATTTATGTTCCTTTGGGTATATACCCAGTAATGGGATTGCTGGGTGAAATGGTATTTCTGGTTCTAGATCCTTGAGGAATCACCATACTATCTTCCACAATGGTTGAACTAATTTACATTCCCACCAACAGTGTAAAAGCTTTCCTATTTCTCCACAGCCTCGCCAGCATCTATTGTTTCCTGATTTTTTAATAATCGCCATTCTGACTGGCATGAGATGGTATCTCCTTGTGGTTTTGATTTGTGTTTCTCTGATGATCAGTGATGTTGAGCTTTATGCAACCAACAAACATAGGAGATCATGTCTTTTGCAGGGACATGGATCGACCTGGAAGCCATTATCCTCAGCAAACCGATGTAGGAACAGAAAACCAAACACTGCGCGTTCTCACTTGTAAGTGGGACCTGAACAATGAGAACACATGAACACAAGGAGGGGAACAACACATACTGCGTCCTGTCAAGGGGTGCGGAGGGAGGGAGAGCATCAGGATAAATAGCTAATGCATGCGGGGCTTACTGCCTAGGTGATGGGTTGATAGGTTCAGCAAACCACCATGGCACATGTTTACCTGTTTACCTATGTAACAAACCTGCACATCCTGCACATGTATCTTGGAACTTAAAATAAAATTAAAAACTTTTAAAAGAGAATAAAGTAGGGAGATGAACTAAGAGGCACTAATCCAGGTGAAACCGTTTTAAGAGATTAAATCAGCATCCTTGGTTTCCCCATCAAATAACCCATCATGCTAACCAGCCCAGACTGATATTGCTTTACATGTATACGAAAGACATCTGGTTAAATTAAATAGCACTGCCAATCAATTTTCACCTAGAGATATGCTCAGGTATTTTCTTAGTTCTTACATTTTGTAAATAGGTGGTACGCTGAATGGACATCAAATTCAATAACAAATTCCCATAAGAAACATCAGGACTAATTTATCCAAAAGGAACATTCAAATTAACATCAATCAGCAATAGCAAATAATGACCTACTTTATCTTGTACTGATCTTGACTAAGGAAAGAATTCATGATGCACTGCTACCTCTATTGAACTCTTGAGTATATCTCATTCCAAAGAGAATGGTGAGCAAAACATTGTTTCATTTGGGTCATGGATACATGCTGTATATTCCAGTCCCCCCACCCATAGGTTACTCATGACAGGGCCTCTAGATAGAGGCAGGACAATTATATATCAAAGAAGAAAATATGAAAAGACAGATAAAATATTTGCTGATGTTTTATAAAGAAAATTCAGTGCACTTCTTTATCAGTCAAAGGTAGTATTTTCAATGTTTTTCTCTTTGTTTTGGAGCCGTACTGTCTCCTTTGTAGCTGTTCTGTCCTTCAAGAAAGGACCTGTGGTGGTATGGATTGAAAAGTTGACTCTCTCATCACCTTACAAATGAATTCTATCTGAAGTGAAAAGTCACCAACAGTTTTACATTGATGTTGTGTTGTTCCATGTGGTATTCTGTCAAAACTATGTGCCTTCTTGAACAAAGATTTCACCTTTATTTTTAAGCACATTTCAACCAACCACGGTATCAGACACTTCCACTAGGAGGTTAATGAAAATTGGCAATGTGGACAATATTCCCACCATAGAGAAAATTTACCATATATTTTTTAGAAGCTTACAGAAGGTACCTTGACCTAGTCTTGATCTACTCCATAAATGGGTTTAAGTGGACTTGAAAGTCCCTAAAATTATTCACAAAGTTGTGAATCTGTTATATGATCCAGTAGCTTTTATCAGAACTTCAAAGGCATCTGTAATGGCACTTCCCCTCAAAAATTTTTTTAAAAAACTTTAAAAAAACACTGACATAGAAATATGCAAAGATGGTATTTTTAAGGGTTATTTATATTTAGGGAGAATGCTCTCCCAAATTATGGACAGTTTGCTTGCAAAATTTAATTCTGTTTTGATTAAAATGGACTTTTTGCTTTCACATCTTACATTTCCAGAGAAAATATTTTATTTTACCAATTATAATGTTCCATAGTAGGATAAACCTTAATTTATTTCAACCACATTTATGAGCACTCACTCTACACTGGAGGATATGATGATGCCACAAAGATAAAACACCAAGTTCCTGCCCTTGAAAATCTACAGTCTATCAGGAGAGATGGAGACACAGCTGATGATCATATACAGTGAAAAAACCCAACGAAGGAAATGAATTCAAGGGCAGTTTTGTTCTCAGGATAATTGAATTCTGCCAGAGGTTATTAAGACTGGAAAGGTGAATACGTTTTTCCAGACACAGGAAGAAATCAAGAGTGTTCTAAGCACAACAAACAATAGGCATGAAAGCGTGAATGTTCAGCTTGGTGGGAGCCCAGGCTTTGAGGAAGGCTTGGCTGAAGGGAAGTCTGGACTTCGTCAGGAGGCAAAGGATCTTGTGCATGTTAGGTGATGAGGAAATATTGAAAATGGTAAGATAGAGGAAAGATATAATCTGAATTATTTTCGAAGTTTAACTGTGGTGAACGAGATGAGGACAGATTGAAAGTATAATAGGAAGCTGCCAAAAAAAAGGGAATTTTTTGAATTAATAACATAATATAGTTCTGGCCTCTTTTCTAGACGTTATCCTACTTTTCTTTGTCTAACTTTGTCCTTCTAATCTGTCAGCAATTACTATTGATGCTACCTCTAAAACATATTCTGAATCTACTCATTTGTCTTTATGACTGTGCTGTTATCTGAGGAAATGCCCCCTTTCTCTCTCTCTTGCTCCCCTGAGATAATTCCAAAGTTGTGTCTCTGCTTCTTTTCTTACCCCTCACAATCTATTCACCACATGGCAGCAAGTGACCTTTTAAAATAAAATACCAATCAGATCATTCCATTCCCTTATTTAAAACTCCCATGGCTTTCTGCTATGCTTAGGAGTCACATCCAACCTCTGCATTGTGGTCTGCCGGACTCTGTGTCATCTGACCTATGTCAACTTCTTTCTGCCTACTATCTCATTTTCTACCACTCATTCACTCAGTTATGATGCTCCAGCCACTCCAGTGTTCTTCCTGTTATTGGACCACCTCAAATTCTTTCCTGTCCTAAATCTTTGGCCAGAAATACTCTTCTCCTTCATTTCTGGGACCTTTTCAGGCTCTAGATCAAATGTCACCTTCTCAGAGAAGCCTTTGTGACCGCTCAACCTAATGTAGGCTGCCCAAACTCATCACACCATCTTGCCTTCAGTACATTTTCTGAGCCACAGACAATAGGCGTTACTCCCCTCTGGAGTAATGATCAAAAGTAGGGAAGATTAGAGTAGATGGGCATGTGGCCCAATTCCACCAACTGGAACTGGGACTATTTCCCCATAAGAACAAAGTAAAAATTCAGAGTTTTGGTAAATTTGTGGCTCAATGAATGAGCTTTTGTGAGACAGTTAGCATCCTGGCCACCAGAGATTACATAATTTCCATCAGAAAAATATGTTCTAAGGTCCAGGTTTACCATTAAGACAAATATATTCATATGTGTATATATTTCATTTGTAGGTTAAGGGTGGCCTATACTTGCTACATTTAAACATTTCATATGCCAGGGGTTGTTCTGCATGTTGGTATTAGAGCTCGAACCATGTAGGTATATGTATTTAGATATTTGTACTTCTTATTCCTTAACTATTTTATTTCTCAAAATATATGTTTGCTCTGACATTAAATGCAATTCTATATCATTAAAAAGTGCTTACTCTCATCTTAAATCAACTAGGCTAACCAAATTTGCTACTCTTGAATTTAATCCAACAATTTCAAACATTGTTGGATTAATTTGCTTACATTGAATGTTTTGGCCACTCCAATCAAAGTTGATGTTGTGGAAAGCAGGAAAATATATTTGGCCTGTACGTCTGAAATCCTAATTCTCTTTCCTCAGCAACAAACTGTACAAGACATTTAAAAACAAATTACCCTGTGGTAGAGAAATAAAGGCTTAGCCTTGCTTTAGGCAGTTTTGTTGGATTCAGATGGCTGGAAGCTGAACATGCTTGGTCATCAACCTGGAAGCCAACCACTTAGTAATGTCTTGCCCTTCTCTCTCTCTGTAATTGACTTTTTAAAAAATTTTGTTAATTTAACATTTTCGTCTACACATATAAAAGATCACTTAGCAAATAACCATGTACCCATTATCAAGAATAAACTGCCATGAGCATTTTGTCACTTTGCTCCACATATTTTGTTTTTTAAGAAAATAAATGACTACAGGTAAAGACGATGTTTGTAATATTCCCCTCTACAGCCTTATTTCCAGTGCCCTTGACTGAGAAATGTCAATGTCATGCTCACTTTATAAGAGAAATGCTGAAAGGAATCCATCTGTTCTCACAGAGCATGTATTGAAGGGTGAATTTGGAGCTAAGAGGCAATAAATTGATTACTGGAATGGGAGTTATAGAACATTCCCTCTGTCATCCCCTTTCTGATGCCTACATGAAATCCTCAGGACCATCTTCCAATTCATTAAATCTCTCTACAGATCTAATTCTATGCAATTAAAAAGATTTCAGTGCCACATTATTTTTACTTTCAGTCTTTCTACTTCCTTTTCCTCCTCCTCTTTCTTCTCTTCCCTTTTATCCTACACTTTTTTTCATTTCTGCCTATTTTTCTTCATTGCTCTTTCAAATTTTTTTCAATGAGTTTCTACCTTTATGTCTTTAAGAATATTAAAAAGTATTATTTTGAACTAATTTTCAATGGCTCCATTGTATTATTTTATTGCAGTCATTTCATCCTCTTGGATACATGGGTGAGCTGACCTCAGCCCCATAATAGCTCAAAGGTCCAAGCAGTGAGCGTGGTTCCAGCCCTCAACCATGAGGGCCTCCCGCCTTGAGCTGAGGACTTTGGAATTTAGTTCCTGCTGCCCCTGCCGCCTTCCTTCCCCAGAGGCTTCAGCACTATCACCTTTAGATTTCTATTCCTATTTTTGGCCCATGAAGATATTTATCTCATTTTTGATCCCGGTAACTTTATAACTAAAAAGATGTTATTCTTATGTGTGTTCAGGATATTTAATAAGTAAATTTATAGCACTATGTTAAATGGAAGTTTATCTGTTTTCTGAAAGGATCCACTTATTAAATAAAGGTGTGCTGGGCTGTCTGACCCCCCAAATCCCTATAGTCATTGCCTACATGTGAATCATTTTACTGTGCTAACATTATGGATGGTTCCCACTGAATGAAGAATTATTGCTACTTATTATTATTATTTTTTAGCTTGCTGAAAGTTAGTTACAGGCAGTTCCTAATTTACTGACATGGATGGAACCAGAAGCCATTATCCTTAGCAAAGTAGCAAGGAACAATAAACCAAATACCGCATGTTCTCAGTTATAAATGGAAGCTAAATGATGAGAACACATGGACACAGACAGGAACAATGGACACTGGGGCCTTTTGGAGGGTGGAGGGTGTGGGAGAGATCAGGAAAAATAACTAATGGGTACTAGGCTTAATACATGGATGAGGAAATAATCTGTACAACAAACCCCCACGACACAAGTTTACTTATGTAACAAACCTAAACATGTACCCCTGAGCTTAAAAGTTAAGCTGGAGCGGTGGCTCACGCCTGTAATCCCAGCACTTTGGGAGGCAAGGGTGGGTGGACCACTTAAGGTCAGGAGTTCGAAACCAGCCTGGCCAACATGGTGAAATCCCGTCTCTACTAAAAATACAAAAAATAGCTGGGCATGGTGATGGGAGCCTATAATCCCAGCTACTCGGGAGGCTGAGGCAGGAGATTCGCTTGAAACTGGGAGGTGGAGTTTGCAGTGAGCTGAGATTGTGCCACTGCACTCCAGCCGGGGCGACAGAGCAAAATTCTGGCCCCACCCCCCAACAACAACAACAAAAAAGTTAAAAAAAATTAACCATTTTACAAAAGTTCCATTTTAAACCACTTACTTGTAAAATAGAAGCTATTCCATGTTAAGATTATGACAACCATTTGAATTATTTTATAAATATGATAATTTCAAAAGTATTTAAAATAATTAACTGTTTCAAAAGAAATAATGAATGAATTCTAATGCCGAATAAGGATTTCAGGAACACCTCTTTCTTCCACCTTGGTATCCTGCTATAATATTCAGAAAATCCACGTTCCAATCTTAGGTCAACCAGGTGTTAGCTAAGTGACTTTGTGAACACTGTGTAAGCCTCTTTACCTCTTTAACTTTTGGGTAAAAGCTTTTTTAAGTCGTATAATAATTTCTGCTGTTACTTCAGGGTTTTAGGTGTCAAAGGAAAGAAGGAAGGTGAAAGCATTTAAACATTTGAGAACCCTACTTGGGAGCACATGATGTGTCCTCCGAACACTATGGCCTTGTTAATTCTCAACACCTGACTCAGAGCAGGCACAAGCTATGTTAAGCACTTATAATGAATTAGAAAATAAAGTTGACCCCAAAGGTGAAAAGGATCTGGGCCTTTTTTTCTTCCCAATATGCAAGTGTGTTCACAACATGAGTGATCAGAAGTCAGGGGATGCTGGGCTATCCCACGTAACTCTATTCTGCACGAGAAACACATATAAAGGCATTTGGACATTTGGAACAAATTAGAGCTACAGTAAAGGCCAGAAACACTGCCAGTTTCCCTCTTGCTTTCTCCCCAGGCCAAAATATTACCAAAATAAGTAGTCTCATCAATAAACTAGGGTTTGGAATTTGGAATTAACCAGGCATAATTTCTCAAGTATTATGGCCTCTTTTTTAAAGGCGTGAAGTTGGGTAAAATTGATACCTTTTAATTATGTAAAATGTAACCCAACTTACATAACCAAATAAAGTCAAATCACTTTTAATTTTACTTACTGAGTTCTGTACAAACCTCAAAGGTTAGAAAGCCAACAAAAAAATGCAGAATAGGCAGCTTTTTATATTTTTCCTGAATTTAGAAATTTTTCATTATATGGACAATTATTATTGAAAATATGTGTTTTTATCATCCAGTAAAAATGGCTTATGTTGGCATGAATATACTCCATTTCATTGCTACTTTTGTACATTTCTTTTATTTCGCCTGAATATGGCCAGATGAATCATATATAAAGAAAGCTCAGCTCCTCCAGAACACTGCTATTGTATAAAGAGTACTGCTGCCAAATTCAAAGCTAAATTCAGGTTTGAGGTATCAGAATCTTTTCTAGGTCCCGGGAGAATATTTTATTCAAATAATAGTCCAGTGATTTGAGGGTGTGTGCACCTGTTGATTTTCTAGAAATATAATATTCTGCAAAGTCAGGGATAATGAAGGCTAAGCCATCATTACCTTTTTAAAAATGACAAAGGAATGAACTGTTTCATAAAAGTGTCATATAGAAATTTCAAAAATAAACTACAGAAATTCTATAAATAAGGAGTAAAGGAAAAAAATTCAGCAACACTTAAAACGAGTAAAAATCCAGAGACATCCTGGTAGAAATCTTAGTCCACAGTCAATCAAAAAGAAGCAAATATCACTACAGAAAAACGATTTTGACAGAATAGAAATAAAAATATTCATTGTATTCCAAAAAATAACATCATTTTTGTTAATAGCTAAATATCTTTTTTTAGTTCAAAAGGTTTACCTTTTAAAGCTTTGATTTCTTTTAGAAATTCCTATTAAATACTATTTTCCAGAAATTTGTTAATGCAACTGATATGATTTGGATACGTGTCCCCTCCAAATCTCATGTTGAAATATGATCCTTAGTGTTGGAGGTGGGCCTAGTGAGAGGTGTTTAGGTCATGGAGCAGGTCCCTCAGGAATGGCTTGGTGCCACTCTCATGGTAAGGAGGGAGTTCTTGCTCTGGTAGTTCAAGCAAGAGCTGGTTGTTTAAAGGAGACTGGCTCCTTCTTGCTCTCCCTCTTTTGCCCCTTCTCTCACCATATGATGTGCCTGCTCCTCAATTGCCTTTTGCCATGAGTGGAAGCTTCCTGAGGCCCTCGTCAGAACCGGGTGCCAGTGCTATGCTTCCTGTACAGCCTGTAGAACCATGAGCCAAAATAAATTTCTTTCCTTCATAAATTACCCTTCCTCAAGTCTTTACAGAAATGAAGGAATGAACTAACACAGCAACTTTGTAAAGCACTTAAAATGAGGGGAAAAGGGAAAGTCTAAGACTCAGTTCAATCTATTGGATGGTACAATTATTTGTATATTTAAAGAGGAGCAACTTCTTGATCAGAAATCAATTTGACCTACGGTTACAGGAGCTTAATTACTGATTATATGTGGCCGTCAGAGAAGAAAACATGTAAGAGATGGAGGAACATTCAAAAAGATCTCTTATAAGCCTTTTCAACAGAGATTTCTCTGGAACAGGTGGGCTAACACTACAAAATTTTGTTGGTTTAGTATGTTTCATGCAAACACAGTCCATTATTAGAAGCAAACGAAGGGCCACAGGTGAGATTAAAATAATTACTCAGTTTTTCCTTGTGATGGCTCTTACACTGATACTTTATGTATAGTACTTATTAGTCACAACCATTCAGTAGATGTGTATTACCACTGTTTCCTAACATATAATGAAAGTGAGAGTCAGAGGAGGTTAGTAACTTGCCTAAGGTCACTCAGTAAGTGGCATTTAGAGGTGGCAATTTGAATAGAAGCATGTCTAGCTCAAAGTCCATTCTATGTTTATCACATTAGATAATCTTACATATGTTTCTTTTGCATCTTTTTTAGAATGATATACAGAGTTTTATGAAATAATTGCATTTCTGATAAACTGGCTATAAATTACCTTTTATAAACAGAGTCACATATTAATATATATTGGAAGCACTCACTCATTCAACAAATGCCATGCAATGCATTTATAAAGTAATTCATGAAGAAAACAGGTAACCACAATTTTATATAAATTTCAACTACAAATGATAACTCTTAGCTTTGCCTAAAATGGATTAAATCTGTACCAAGTGTGCTTTTGCTGGATCCAGCAGCACTCATTAGCATGGTTTGGGAATAGATGCCCTCTTGCA
This sequence comes from Pan paniscus, assembly GCF_029289425.2. NCBI lineage: Eukaryota > Metazoa > Chordata > Mammalia > Primates > Hominidae > Pan > Pan paniscus. The sequence goes on from NC_073271.2 coordinate 22,718,198, forward strand.
GACTTGCAGGCTAGCTGAACCAGTAGCACAGTGCATATAAATGCAGATCCTGAAAACATAGGGGAGTGCGGTTTGCAACAGCCAAGAATGATATCATCAGTCTCTATTTCATTTAATTAAAAATTATCAGCTGTACATAGTGCTATTTTTGACACAGGTCACTGTGGTTCAATGCTATTGGATTTTATCTTATTAAGCACTTAGCTGTTTGCTGGAATGATGGAGGGGCAGAGCTGTGTATTCAGAGAGGTTACAGAGTTAGCCCTTAGACCTTTGGTAACATTGAATAGTTTATCCTCAAAGGCTCCTTTCTTGAAAACTTTATGTTATGGCTACCCATCCCATCTTTTCTAGTGACAATGATGAAATGTGTTGAAACATTAATATATATCAACGGAAATACTGACATATGTTGACATACATAAGTGTTGGTAAACAACTCTACAACTATAGTAAATAAATAAACCATTCTTCTATCAGAGACTAGGGCAAACCTAAGCTATATGACTTTGGATATTACTGTGAAGCTTAGTTTTGCCAGCCTATTTTGCTTGTATTTGTATGTTCTGAAAGCCAACTGAGTTGAGAAACTACTTACAGAATTCAATCTGCTCCAGCAGCCTGAATGATTGTTTTGCCCATAATAAAATTATTTTTTATTCATAAATATATACTTTTTAATTTTGAAGTAATCCTAAACTTAAAGAGAAAGTTGTAAGTATAATATAAATAACTATAAAAATCATTTTTGTCTGCAGCATTTTCTGCAAATGTTGCCTCCAGTTATAGTTTTTCTTTTAATTGTTAGGATTTTGTTTTAAATTTAGCCTTAAAATGTGAGTTTATTGGGCATTTTTTAATATTAATTTTATTTTTTTAAATTATACTTTAAGTTCTGGGATACATGTGCAGAACGTGTAGGTTTGTTACATATGTATACACGTGCCATGGTGGTTTGCTGCACCCATCAACCTGTCATCTAAATTAGGTATTTCTCTTAATGCTATCCCTCCCCTATCCCCCAACCCCTTGACAGGCCCCAGTGTGTGATGTTCCCCTCCCTGTGCCCATGTGTTCTCATTGTTCAACTCCCACTTATGAGTGAGAACAGGCAGTGTTTGGTTTTCTGTTCTTGTGTTATTTTGCTGAGAATGATGGTTTCCAGCTTCATCCATGTGCCTGCAAAGGACATGAACTCATCCTTTTTTGTGGCCACATAGTATTCCATGGTGTGTATGTGCCACATTTTCTTTATCCAGTCTATCAGAGAAATTCATTGACAAGTTTGCCAAGGTCATCACTGATAAAAATGTGACACTAGGACAAGTCTATAATGATGATGCAACGTGACTGTTTTAGTGTTAGTGGCCCAGAAAGACACTGACTACAGCCAATCAGACAGCTCCTACAGGAATTAAGAATGCCAAAGAGAGAATAACTGTGCTGAGAGGTGCTAATGCAGCAGGCATGCATAAGTGTAAAGTTGCTGTAATAGTCAAAAGCTTGCATCCTCCTTGTTTTCAAGGAGTAATTTTTTTAACCAGTCCATTATTACGCTAATAAAAAGACATGGATCACCAGGGACACCTCGTCGGATTGGTTTCACAAACATTTTGCATCAGTGGCTCATGCTCACCACAGGGAAGCTGGATTGGATGACTATTGCAAGATTGTGTTATTCCTTGACAACCGTTCTTCTCATCCCGCAGCTGAAATTCCCATAAAAATAATGTCTATGTCATGTACTTTCCCCTAAATATGACTTATATGGTTTGGCTCTGTGTCCCCACCCAAATCTCATGTCAAACTATAATCCCCACGTGTTGAAGGAGAATCCTGGTGGGAGGGGATTGAATCCCTGGACTTCCTCCTTGCTGTTATCATGATAGAGTTTTCACGAGATCTGGTTGTTTAAAAGTGCAGCATTTTTCCCTTCACTTTCTCTCTCCTGCTCCAACATGGGGAGTCATGCTTGCTTCTCCTTCACTTTCCACTATGACTGGAAGTTTCCTGAGGCCTCCCCAGCTGTGGAACTAACTCTTCCTGTACAGCCTGTGGAACTCTTGAGTCAATGAAACCTCTTTTCTTCATAAATTACCCAGTCTCAGGTAGTTCTTTATAGCAGTGTGAGAATGGGCTATGACAATGACTTTATTAACTCAGTCATGTGACCAGGGTATCCTTAGATCGATAAAGAGTAAATATAAAAACATTTTCTTGAACAGCATGCTAGCCAGCAGTGAACAGAGGTGTGAATGTGGAAAGTTTTCAAACCTTTAAGGTTTGAAAAAAGTTTAGCATGAAGAATGCCATACATACTGTTGCCAATGCTTGAAACATAGTGATTAAAGTCACAGTTGTGCATGCCTGACACAACCTCTGGCCTGCAACTAAGTTCAGTGATGATGATGAACAAGGTGGTGACTTTGAAGGATTCTGTAATTTGAAGGATTATGTAAAGCGAGAAAAAAAGAATGTCTGATTTCCTTACATACGCAAAAAATATATCTTCAGAGTTCATTAGTAAGCTGGAAGAGGTGAATATCGAAGACATTTTTAATATCAATAATGAGGCTCTAGTTCATTCACTGATGATGAAATAGCTGAAATGGTTCTGAATCAAGGTGATCATGAAAACAGTAACAATGAAGATGATGTCAACACTGCAGAAAAGGTGCCTATAGACAACCTGGTGAAAATGTGTGATGGGCTTACTGAAGGACTAAAGCAGCATGCATTTGTAACAGGACAGGAAATCATGTCAGTTTATAAAGTCAGTGAGAGGCTTCTAAGACAAAAGCTATTGTTAAGGAGGCAGATGACTCTGGAGGAAACATTTTAAAAAGCCATCCAGCAGAATGCTCTTATCCCTAGGGACCCATTTCCTGGTCCCTCCACTGCTTCTGACATTTCTTCTCACCTAAAAAAATAAAATACAGTGTATAGAACCCTTTTAATTAAAACACAGCATAGTAGGTGGAAATGGAAAGGCTGCCGTTGTTTGTTCCTGCTGTTGTTTAATAGCTGATACAGGTATTCTGTTACTGTGCTGCTTAGCTACTCTGAACATGTTGATTTTTCACTGTATTAATGGTTTTCCATATTTTCAACTAAGTACTTACGTACGAATAAGTGTAAGAAAATGCTTGTTTATTGGTGGCACATAAATTCAGAGTCAGAAATGATGGTGATGCCAAACAACCACAGATTTTCCATATGGGTGGCTAAGATAGTGACACCTTTGCTTTCTGATGGTTCAATGTACACAAACTGTTTCATGCACAAAATTATTTAAAAATGTCGTATAAAATTATCTTTATGTTATGTTTATAAGGTATGTATAAAACATAAACAAATTTTGTGTTTAGACTTGGGTTCTATACCCAAGGTATCTTATTATGTATATGCAAATATTCCAAAATCCAAAAAATTCTTAAGTCTGAAATACTTCTGCTCCCATGCATTTTGGATAAGGGATACTCAACCCAGAATCTCATGAGCCAAATCCCATAATGGTAAATATATTTATTTATTATAAGAAATATTTATTGTAGTAAATATTATTTACTATTTACTATAGTAAACACATATTTTTACTGTTTACTAATTTATACATATATTCATAGTATATTTATAAATACTTATAAATATTTATATATATTTACTATTATAGGAATTGGCTTACGGAATTATGAGGACTGGTAATTATGAGGGCTCACAATACGTCATTTGCAAGCTGCAGAACCAGGAAAGCTGGTGATTTAATACGATTTAAGTCTGAAGGCCTGAGAACCAGGGGTCTGTGGTACAAGTTCTGGAGCTCAAAGATCTGAGAACAAAGAACACTGAAGTCCAAGGGCAGAAGAAGATGAACGTCCCAGCTCAGATAGAGCAAATTCACCCCTCCTCTGCCTTTTTGTTCTAGCTGTGCTGTAAGTTGATTGGATGATGTCCACTCACATTGGTGAGGGTGATCTTCTTCCCCCAGTCTACGAATTCAAATGCTAATCTCTTCCAGAAACACCCTCACAGTCACACCCAGAAATAATGTTTACCAGCTATGTGAGTATCCCTTAGCCCAGTCAAGCTGACACATAAAATTCACCATCACAATTAGGTTGTTGCTATTGCTGTTGTTATTGCTGCTGTTGTTGGTGTGCGTATGTATGTATTTTCTGTGCAATGCTTGATGTTCTTCTGAGAGTGAAAAGATTATAAAAGTGAATGTTAGCAAACACAAATTTACATAAAAACCCACCAAAGTCACTTATTTTTTCATGGCAGAAGACCTAGAAGCTTTTGTTAGGAATTGAGGACACAGGGGTACCTAAGATTAATTCAAATGACATAAAATTCAGGATTCCAGTGTAACTGCGCCACAGAAACAGAGCACCAAGCACACATAGCATGCCACTCACCATTATTTCTGGTACTATGTTAGCAGTTCATTCAAATCAGTTTAAGCCATTTGTCAACCAGAATCTCATAATGGCCTCGCAAAAATATTTGTCAATATTTCACTAATACTGCTATGATATATTTGCATTTGTTTGTTTACCTGTCCAGTTTCTCAATTACAACACTTTGAGGACAGAAATGATGTCTTATTTTGTTATATCTTCAGAAACTTGCATTTTATTTGCGTAATAAGGGCTTAATAAAGGATTACTGTTAAATGAGGAAGTTAATGAATGAATTACTGCTTTCTCAACTTCTCCAGACTCAGCTTCAGAGGCAGTGGCCTCTCTATTGCAACTCTATTATGTATTAATGTGCTGAATCTTTTCTTGCCCCTCCTGATCTACTCTCTACCTTGCTCCATCTTGCTCAGTCATCAGGGAGGCTGATGCATGGTGACTATATCAAGAGACCAACTTCTCCTTTGTCTTCTGTTTGGATTTGCCCAATGAAAGCCTGGTGCAGGAGACTGGAGATTGAGAGGAAAGGGAGAATAAAACCTTTGATCCTTTGGCTCCCTCTCAGTATCGTTGCCACTTAACCACCTTGCACTATAGACTGCCATGACTCTCATGGACATCCTTTTCATATACCTGCTGTCTCTGCATTTTGGTAACTGTTCCCTCCCTTTCAGGCTTAGAAATGGCAAGGGATCTCTGTTGTTAATAACCCAGAATATTGCACCATATTTTCTTGATTTCCTTAATCCTGCCTGCGCTGTTATAAAAGATGCATTTGTTAAACTCTCTTCAATTTCCTGTCTGAGTATGCTATTTGTTTCCTGCTGGGATTGACAGCTATAGACAGGTACTGTAATAGTTGTATGTACGATCTTATGTAATTAATTTTACTCCTTGAGTTTGCAAAGTAAATATCACTATTCCCATTTTACAGAATACCTATGATACAAATGTATTCTACCTGGAATTCTTATTTTATTATTTATTTATTTACTTAACTTATTCATTCATTTTTATTTCCCACAGTTCATTGGAAATTCATCTCTTGGCAAGACTATACACTGGGGACTACTGTGGGGGTGTTTGGGGGAAGGGAGCAAATGTTGAAAAACTAACTATTAGGTACTATGCTCACCACCCAGGTGGTAGGATCAATTGTATCCCAAACGTCAGCATCATACAATATACCCATGTAACAAACCTGCATATGTACCCCTGAATCTAAAATGAAAGTTAAAATTATTTTAAAAAATTAAATAAGAGGAAATTTATCTCTTGATACAACTGCTAGAGCAGGGTGGTACAGAGACAACCTGGCACAAAGGAAGTGTCTCCACTGGATAAAAGAGTAGGCCGCTTTAAGAGGGCTCATTGTTGAATGTGGGCAAAAAGGGGGAGAGGGAAAGTTATAAAAGAAGGAATGAATGGAAGAGGCTCAGCTCAGAATAATTTTGCTATTATAAACAACAGTACTAATAAAGTTTTGCTCCTTCTGTTCGTTTGAATAGAGCAAGGAAGGCTTGTGAAATTTTTATTAATACCTAGCCTAATAGCTATGGGGTTAAGTCAATGAATTCTAAACCAGATATTATTACAGCACCCTCTAAAAACTAGGGGCTCTCTCCAATTTTACTTGTTTCGTATGCAATCTCTGCATTCTGAGAGCTCTTTTCCATACCTGTGCTGCCACAGTGAGTCAGTGGCCACTCTCAGATCTCCATCCTCTAAGATCTACTCCAGTTTTTCTATCAGGCTCAAGAGTGGAGTGAATTCTGAGCCACCTCCATGGGAAGATGTTTGTAACTTACTTATGCAGTGAAACTCAGTGAGTTTGTATGTTCCCTTTGCCACTTATGCTCTAAGTTGCCAGAGAAGCATGAGAAAGAGGTGTATTAGTCTGTTTTCACGTTGATATACAGAGCAACCTAAGACTGGGTAGTTTATAAAGAAAAGAAGTTTAATTGACTCACAGTTCGGCAGGCTGTACAAGAAGCATGGCTGGGAGGCTTCGAGACGCTTACAACCATGGTGAAAGGTGAAGGGGAAGCAAGCATGTCTTCACATGGCGGCAGGAGAGAGAGAGTGATGGGGGAGTTGCTATGCACTTGCAAACAACCGGATCTCATGAGAACTCTATCATGAGAAAAGCAAGGGCAAAGTCCACCCCCATGATTCAATCATCTCCCACCAGGCCCCTTCCCTGACACATGTGGATTACAATTTGACATGATATTTGGTGGAGACACAGAGCAAAATCATATCAAGAGAGTAGACATAACTTACTGTTGAAAGCTACACAGGCATTAAGCCCTGCTTTTCCATGAAATGCTTTATTATGCTTTTAATAAATGGGTATGTTTATAGTCTGTGTGATTTAAGAAATGGTATACCAAAGGGAGGTGATGTCAAATTATAACATTTCAAAATCAGGTAAGGCAGGAACTTCAGACTTTTTTTGGAAGGTCTAAGAAAGTTACCTGAGTACATTTTAAACACCATTTCCTCCATTCTTCAGAGGTTTTCGTTTCAGGAAAGCATAACAAGAGTCATTCTAATGTGATTATAAAGGGCCCGAAGCTTTGCTTTTAAAATTCAATACTTAGGTAGAAAGAAAATGATAACTTTTTCCCTTTGATTTTTATTCACTATTTTTATAACACTAGCAGCCCTGAGACACCGGATTGGAAATATCTATGCCTCTTGATGTTACCTGGGCACCACTGCATCACAGTCCTTTAACCAGGTCTGTTTTCATCTGTTCCTTGATCTTCTGCATTCTCCCCCACCAAGCGACATCATTTCTATACTCTTTAGACTTATTCTCAGCTTTCTGGATGCTAAATTTGCCTGTTCACTGATTCAATAAACATTTACTGAGCACCTACTGTGTGCCAGGCCCAGAAAGAGATCCTGCACTCATGGAAATTCCAGTCAAACAAAAGGGCCAAGAATGTGCAATTGTAAATACTGGTATGTTCTGTGATGGAAAAGCATTAAGTGCAGGGGCATAAGGTAAGGAATCTTATCTGGTGTGCGGGTTCAGAGTTTTCCTAGGTTATGATGTTGGAGGAGAGTTGTGATTGATGAGCCTAGGTTAATTAACTGAGGAGCATAGGAGTAGGTATAGGAAAGGGGTTAGATAGAAAGCATGGCATATGCAGGGACTCAGAGACTATGTGGTGCTGAAATCAGGTATGGATTTGACTTAAACCACTGTACTCCAGTGAACTCATGCACAAGGTAAAAGCTCAGACCTTAAGGGATCCAAGTCTGCTTTACCTATCCTGTTCTTTCGTGTAACAATCCTTTTTTTGCTTCACAACTCAGAACACATAAAGGGATGATGGAGGGAGGTAGATGGTGGAGAGTCTGGCTTTTATTGCAATACTAAAAAGCTCTCAGTGCTTGGGCCAATCGAGGTTTACCTATTGCTCAAGTTTTATGTCCACCTTGGCTAGGCAGAAAGGGAGCTTTCATTCTTTATTGGTACTCAGTGATTCTGGCCGGCAGAGGCTTTACTGTTACAGAGAAGAGCACATGCCAAATAATTAACCAGCTCTGAGAACTTCTCTCTAGAAGTGTTGCACCTTTCACTGGGGAAAGCAAATTGAGGGCAATGCTTAACCTCCAACTGCAGCAGGCTGGAGCCAGCCTGATGTTTCAGGCTGGTAAGTAGAAAGCTAGAAATATTTGGTGAGTGCTATGGTCCGAATATTTGGGTCCCCTTAAAATTCATACGTTGACCCCTAATCACCCATTTGATGGTATCAGGAGGTGGGGTCTGTTGGGAGATGATTAGAATGGGATTAGCACCCTTATCAAAAAACTGCCTTATCCCTCTTCCACCATGTGAGGAGAAGACACCATCTATAAGAAAAAGGAATCTCCCCAGATAGCAAATATGCCCATGCCTTGATCTTGGACTTCTCAGCTTAGGGAACTGCAAGAAGAAAATTTCTATCATTCGTAAGCAATCAGTCTATGTTGTTTTATGATAGCAGCCTGAATGGACTAAGACAGTGAGCAAGAGTAGCGATCACCACGGAGATGAGCCTTCATCAGGTATTGCAGTCTATGGCAAGAGCACATTACTGGCGCTCTGACTGCAACTAACTTGTTTCTAACCTTCTCTTAATTCCAACAACTTGTCACTGCACAGGTAAATGTGTGTGGGTGATGACATTGCAGTGAAGTCATAGTGTGCAGAAGTGGAAGTTGGAAAGTATTTACTAAGAGGTGGTATAGTGGATAAAATTCCACTTCCAATCTTTGAGTTGTTCGTCTACTTTCTGGAAGAAGGAAAAGGGTAATGGGCCCTTAATAATATTTTCCAATTATCTGTTGATTTTTTAATTGGATCTATCTTAATTTAATTTCCAAGAGCTCGTTATTCTTTGTTCTTCTGTATGTAGTGTACTGGTTTTGTTTTATGAATGCAATATAGTCTTTTATTTCTCTCAATATTTTAATTATGGTGTTTCTTTCATGTGCTTATTTTTCCACCACTTTGTTTTTGCCACTCTTTTTTCTTTATTTGATTCTATTTTGTTTTGCTCTCTATCTCCATCTTCCATAATAGAGGCTTTCATCAAATATCAGGTCTTTAGCTGTCATATATAAAAGTGAGACTCAGAAAAACCCCATTTGGGAGCAAGAGTGTGGCTTATTAATTTGTGAATCTCACTGTAGGTTTGCTACTGTGGTATCATATTTTTAATTGGGGAAATATCCAAATACAAATATCCAAATACCTGTGTCTAGTTCAGAAGTTCTTAAACTTTTTGGTGTCATGGCAGCCTGGTAAAGTCTAGGATCCTGTTTTAGAATTATGTCCTATGCATGAAACCAATTATATCACAATCTGGTTATCAAACTATTAAACCATTAAATTTGTGATATAGTCATATGTGCTTTTAATTAATGCACCACCTAATAAACTTTAGAGTTGTATCTAATAACTACTATAATTTTGAAACAATGATGAGTGAAAATGCAATTTGGAGATACAGGCAACGAATAATGTGATACGAAAACAATTGTGATTTTTATTGGTCACAAAGCCACAGGTACCAATTATACTACGATGGTTTGTTGCCTATATTCAAAGATGCCAGAAATGCTAACTTTCAGAAGTTAGTTTAAAATAAAAATGAACTATTGTTCTCATTCAAGTTCACAGACCCGCTGGTTAAAAATTCCTGCTGTAGGTCTTTACTTCTGGGTGAATGGATTTTTCTAGAAATCAGTTCACCCATCTCCAACCTTAAGTACATAAGTGTGGCTGTGAGCCTTTCACGAGCCAAGCAGGGGACAAATCTCTCTTCAGTGGGGAGACTTTTCCTATAATCCCTCTGATTTCAACACAGTAACTCACACTCCAACCAAAAATGTATTTATTTGCTGTCTTCCAAATTCAAATACTGTCTGATAAAACCAATCCAAAAATAGACCCTAGGTTTTCTCTTGATGCATCAGGGTTGGAGAGAGAATATGAGAAGTCTAAGTCCTATTTTAAAGATATTTAATCCATACTGTAGTTTTCATTCCCATTTTTTGCACACCTGCCTTTAAAGCAGCAATTGTCTCCAATCCCTGAGGATTTCTGTAGCTCTGTGTTGAAATGATTAGCTTTTTGATATTCTGCCTCAACATACTTAGATCTCTATGTTCTCTAGTCTAAAACAGTTCCCAGTGGTTAAACTATTTCCCAGATTTCAAAATGTTGCTTCTTTTGTCTGGTATCTTCTTTTTGAGGTTTTTTTTTTTCCCCCTAAGTTCCTTTACTAGTCATTGCTTTGTGAAGACTCAGGAGGAAGTACAGATAGACATTTGCATTCAACCTATGTTATTTAACCAGAAGCTTTGATGCATTCATAAGTAGCATTTTAATATGTTTGGGTTCACATCTTTTTCCCTCTCATAACGGCATATCTCCTTTTCTCTGATTTAATATAAAAGTAAGAGGAGAAACAAGGTTGACGTGCAATGTCACTTTAAGGAAGGCCTCTTTTTTGTGTTTTAAGGAAACCATTTCTTAAAAGAACTTTTCTCAGACTCTCTCTAGATGCTTTCAGCATTTTCGTTTAAGACATTAGACTATGAGTTCTTCAAAAGGATGTATGTAGTTTCTTTTTTGGTAGAGTGGTAGAAGTGGAATAGCTCTTATTGGTATAACCCTACCACAGATCACAACTGCAAGCTCTTAAGAAAGTATAAAGACTCCCTGAAATCCCTGGAGAGAAACCCAAAGCCACCATAAATTGGAAGTGAATCAAAACTGGGAAGAAGGAAATAGAACTGAGTAGTGTTCCATTGATAAGGCTTTTTGGCTAACGGCATGCCCCAATCAGAATAAGCTAGTTAGCTAAATCCTGAACTGAAACCCTCGGGGTGTACTGCTTTGAAAAACCAGAGGACAGAGTTTAGAACTACGAAAACAGACGAAAAGTGAGAGGGGAAATCATGCAAAGGAGAAACTATATAGGGTAGAGCATCACATTTTGCACATAAACTCTGCGGAAAATCTTAGGATGACCTCTACACTATGCACGCGTGGGGCATACTCCCAGCAGCCCATCTAAGGCTAAAAAGAACCGAACAAAGATTTTAGAAGTTACCCACTGCAGGAGTGACAAAAAATGGATTTGAGTTCTTCTAAATTAACTACAAATAAAACAGACAAATAAAAATCAACATTCAGAGAAATAGCAGAATCCAGTCTCTACAGTGTATTCTTTAAAAAAAAAAATGTCCAGGGTATAATTCCAAATTATTCCATACATAGTCAAGAGGAAAGGCAATTAAATAAACTGATCCTGAAATGAACCAGATGTTAGAACAGGCTAGCAAGGATTTTAACATAGATACTATAACTATGCTCAAGGGTAGAAGGTAAAATACGTTTGTGATGAATGGATATACAGAAAATCTCAGCAGAGAGATTGCAACGTTAAAAAAGAACCAAATGGAAATTCTAGAAATGAGGAATAAAATATCTGAAACAAAAGGAAATTAATTGTATGGGCTTAACAAGATGTTAAGGATGAAAGAAGAGTCAGTGACGTGAAGGTATCTCAATCAAAACTATATAATCTAGAGAGCAGAGAGAAAAAATATTTAAAAAATTAGAATCTCAGTGATTGTGGGACTATATCAAAATCTAATACATGTGGAGTTTTAGAAGGAGATAAGAGGCAGGAACAGGTAAAACCCAACATCTGAAGAAAGAATGTTTAAAAATTTCCCCCATTTTACAGACTCAAAAACCTCACGTATCCTATGTAGTATAAATAGAGAAAAGACACCTTGAAAATATCACAATTCGATAGATAAAAACAAAAGATAAAGAGAATCTTGAAAGCATCCATAGAAAAAAGACAGATTACATATATAAGAACAAAAATACAAATCACCACTGACATCTTAGCAGAAACAATGAGGCTGGAATACGGTGTAATGACATCTTTAAAAGTGCCAAATGAAAGCAACACACTGAAAACCTAAAATTCAATGTGAAGCAAAAATAGCTTTCAGAAATAAAGATGACATAAAGGCATTTCAGATGAACAGAAACAGTGGTAACTCTTCTCAAGTAGACTTGCCCTACAAGAAAAGCTAACAGAAGTTCTTCAAGCAAAAGTGAAATGAGATCAGATAAAAACTCAGATTTTAATTTCCTTAAAATACTGATGATTGTTTAAAATAAAAATAACAGTTTGCATAGCATCTTATATAATAAACATGACAATACAGAATGAATTATAGGAGGTAAAAGACCTATAGGATTGCAAAGCTATTACATTTTATGAGAAGGGGTGCTTAACTTTCAATAGAAAAATTAAGGGTGCATATTGCAATCTTTAGAGCACCACTGAAATAATAAAATAAAGAGGTAAGCTAAAAAGCCAAAATAAATTAAAATGGAATTCTGAAAGCAATTTCAATGAACTCAAAAGTAGCAGGAGAGGAGCATGAAGGAAACACAAAGCAAGTGGGACAAACAGAAAAGATAACAGTAAACCGAAAGACTAAATCCCACCACATCAATAGGAAATGAAGTATTTTAAAAGGCAGAGATTGTCAGAATTACTTAAAAAGCATGAACTATTTGTTGTCTACATGAAAGGTACTTTGAATACAAAAAAATCAAGTAGATGCCCTCTGAATACAGAAACTCCCTTAAGGGCTGGGAAGATATTCTATTATACCATGCAACATAAACAGCATAAGAAGATGGGGGAAGGGGGCGGGGCGGGACAGGACAGAGAGAGAGAGAGAGAATATGTGTGTGTGTGTGTGTGTGTGTGTGTGTGTGACAGAGACATATTTTCCCAGGAATGCAAACATCATTTAAATTTTGAAAATTTATCAATATATTTCACCTTACAAGAGACCTAAACATGCGATCATTTCAACAGATGCAAAAAGCGTTTGATGAAATTCAACCTCCATTTTCATTACAGAACTCTCAGCGAATAAGGAACAGAAAGAAATTTCCTCAATCTGATAAAAAGAATCAATGAAAAACATTACAATTAGCATCATGCTTAATTGTTTTTTTCCTATGTTCCAGAACAAGGCAAAGATACCTACTCCAACAACTTCTAGTCAATATTTCCAGGGACATAAAGTAAAAACCAAAAAGAATTAAAAGACATACAGATCAGAAAGAAGTAAAACTCTATTTGCAGATAAGATTTGTTTTACATAGAATATCCTAATCAATGTATAAAGTAATTACTAGAAGTACAAAGTGAATTTAGCAATGTTGTTATATATATGATCAATACACTAACACCAATTGTATTTTCATACTCTGCAGCAACAAACAACTAGAAAACAAAATTAATAACAATTCCACATATTAGGGTGTTAAGAAGCAAATTACTATTTAGGAAATTTAACAAAGGCAAGGACTGACTCACATTTACCTTCATTTTCACAATGTTTAGCACAATGCCTAAATGACATATTCAACACAATTTTTTGAAAAGCTAAAGAATGTTTGTCTGCTATAAAAAGATTCAAGTTAAAGTCTTTAAAAATTCCTTAGCAAACTAACACAGGAACAGAAAACCAAACACTGCATGTCTGCATGTTCTCATTTAGAAGTAGGATCTGAACAAGGAGAACACAGGGACACAGGGAGGGGAACGGCACACACTGGAGTCTGTTGCGTGGTGGATGCGGGGAGGAAGAGCAGTAGGAAAAACAGCTAATGCACGCTGGGCTTAATACCTAAGTGGTGGGTTGACAGGTGCAGCAAACCACCATGGCACATGTTTACCTATGTAACAAACCTGCACACGTACCCCAGAACTTAAAATAAAAATAAAAATTTAAAAAGTTATGATATTCAATTCAATGTAGAAAGAGACGGTAAAATAATCTTTTTCAAAACAAAAATTATAGGTTGTTTTTTCCTTCATCTCTCTGTCCAGGTTTAAGTGCAGCAGGGCTCAAAGAATGGCACCCACATGTCAGGGGCCTGTGCTCCTTTCCTTCCGCACTGGGACCTGTGCTACCTTGGCACCCCAGCAAAGCATGTACTGAAGTTGCACACAATCATCTCTGCTCACGCACCATTGGCTGAAGTTAGTTAAATGGTCACATATAGCTGGGCGTGGTGGCTAACGCCTGTAATCCCAGCACTTTGGGAGGCCGAGGTGGGTGGATCACCTGAGGTCCGGAGTTCGAGACCAGCCTGACCAACAAGGTAAAACCCCATCTCTATTAAAAAATACAAAAATTAGGGGGTGTGGTTGTGGACGTCTGTAATCCCAGCTACTCAGGAGGCTGAGGCAGGAGAATTGCTTGAACCCGGGAGGCGGAGTTTGCAGTGAACCGAAATCACGGCACTGCACTCCAGCCTGGGCTACAGAGTGAGACTCCATCTCAAAAAATAATAATAATAATAAATAAATAAAATAAAATAAATGGTCACACATAGCTGCAAGGAGGGCTGGGATTGTAGTGCTTACCCTGGAAAGCTATTGTGCTCTATTAAATTTATATCAATATTAGATAAGGGAGATTGGACATTAGAAGACAACTTGTTGTCACTAACATACCATTTCTAACTGTCTGACAGATACAGTGAAGAAGAATTTTAATGGCGATATTTTACCGTTCTGAAGGCTAAAACATTTTGAGATCATTAATGAATTTAAAGCTCACTTCTACTAATCCACCAACCAGAATACAGGAAAACTGTTCAGCTGCTGTTTTTATTTACTTGAATTCTGTACGAATAATCACTTTTAGTCGTCAAAATCCTAAAATATGAACTTAACGAGACTCACTGTTAAATGCAGAGTGCTTAGAAAACCAGACACAGAACCTGACCAGGATTTATGAATCATATGTTAAAACAGAAATCGTAGAATAAGATTTATGCCTGGTCAAATTATAGATTTTAGCATACTGACTCATAAATCAGTCACCTGAATCCCAAGGGCAATAAAAGGATTTATAAATCAAAACTGACTTAGGATTTATTAGCTAAATGTCTACCATAAGAATGCCGTGTTTATAAATCTCTTTTGACTTACAGAACTAAATTTCACAAACTCTACAGTCAGGGCCCATCTCTAATGATGCTTTTGAAGGGTATACATCCTGGTGACCCTGAAGAAACATGGATCAATGATAATGTCAGAGGAAAGAGAATTGTATTAAAATTATTAAACATTATTTAAATAAATTCTAAAGGATGATCTTGTAAATAAAAACAACATCTATCTCTATATTTTTGAATTGTGAATATATGGGTTTAAATATTTAAATAATAAGAAAGGCCTAGAGCGGTGGCTCATGCCTGTAATCCCAGCACTTTGGGAGGTTGAGGTGGATCCTAGGAGTTCCAGACCAGCCTAGGCAAAGAAACTGTGATTACCCCACTGCCCTCCAGCCTGGGCAACAGAGTGAGATCCTATCTCAACAAAAACAAAAACAAAAACAAAAAAGAAAAAGATAAATTATTATTTGAGTATAAAATGACATGTAAAGGATAATTTACCTCAACTCCCAAATCATTTCAGAGTAGATTAAATGTTTCAGAAGACATTAAATGACAAAATTTCTCTACTAGATATACCAGTCCCTTTTTAATTCCTAATTTGACAAACATATTACTTTTTTATTAAAATTATATAATATATTTTATTACAAATGAAAAGTATTTGTGTTAATTTGAACTATTTTATTTTTAAGGTTCAATTTTCTCATGTATCATGGCCTGTTTAGAGTCTCTGGGTTTGCCTCCCACTTGGTAGAATGGAATTGTTCTAAATATTCACGTGGCTGACTTAGTCATTTTGTTCTGTTCTCTACTCAGATGTCACCTCCTCAGGGCCTCTTCTGTGTTCATCCCTGACCATCCAGTGGGAAGCAGCATCCACATCACCCTATCCTTCAGGCTTCTTCATCTTTTCTCATAGAAAGATAATAATAAGCAACCTGAAAGTTTAATTCCAAGGTGGCAAGGTTAATGAGTGATAGTACAGGCTTACAGTTGCACTGTGTAATGGTTTCTACCTTCTGGTTAATAAGATGCTTATTCTTTTTTTTTTTTTTTTTTTTTTTTGAGACGGAGTCTCGCCCAGGCTGGAGTTCAGTGGTGCGATCTCGGCTCACTGCAAGCTCCGCCTCCCGGGTTCACGCCAGTCTCCTGTAAGAAAGCCCACCTCAGCCTCCCCAGTAGCTGGGACTACAGGCGCCTGCCACCATGCCCGGCTAATTTTTTTTGTATTTTTTTAGTAGAGATGGGGTTTCACCATGTTAGCCAGGATGGTCTCGATCTCCTGACCTCGTGATCCGCCCGCCTCGGCCTCCCAAAGTGCTGAGATTACAGTTTATTCTTAATTAAATAAGATAGTTTACATTACCCACTTCTCAATAATTGAGAGATTAAACAGATAATTAAGCACGTAAATATGGTGTTTTCTTAGGTGAGACATGGACCTGGCTGTCCAGGTTGAATATCAGAGATTTCTGAAGCAAAATAAATGAAGAATAAAATAACTTTATTTTTTGAGCTCCTTTTCCTGTGACTACAACTTTGTGGTATCTTTTTCCAAACAGAGAAGAGAAAGGTAACATAGTATGTCCTCTAAGATGATGGACTGTAATTGGCTTTTGGCTATTCTTGGTTTAAAAAACTATTTTAGTCTCACAGCATGTTAGTGGTAATGTGTAAATATTTAGAATTGTTAGCAAATTTGAGAAAACTTCTGTTAGATTTCTTTCAAATACAAGTAGTAATATTGTATTTGGAAGAATTGTGCCACAGATTCTCTTCTGACTCCTATTTTGAAACTTTGTTTCTTCATCACCACCCAGTCACTTCCGTTTTGCTTAGTTGTAGGAGTCACTTTGATCACACATTCATGTTGGCGTCTGATCTTGCTTTGCCCCTAGGCATCAGAATACTGAATGAGTTGGTGTGGTGGGCTGTTGATCATGCTTGGGAGCTATTCCTATATTGGAATGGCTAGCAATAATTTAACTATACGTGGAAATGATTATGACCTATGTACTAAATGCAGACTAAATTTACTCACAATTCCACTTCCCCCAACTGGAACCCCCAAATGGTGAAGTCATTTTAAAGCCTCTAGGGAGAGGAAATTGAAGTAGAAAGAGATCATAGTCTTGAAAGAGATCATTTAAATATCTTACTTTTGCAACTGCTGCAAAATGCATGGCCATGGGAATGCACCGTCTTAGGTGTAAGGAAGAAGCCCATGCAGTACAGCAACCCGAGAGAGAAAGCTTTATTAACGTCGGGAGAGATTCTACTCTGCTTACAGCCCTACAGCAACAATAGTGGATACGTCAGGAAATAACTTGCCCAGCTCAGGGAGGAAGTTCACTGTGGCTCGACGCTGCTTCAGAGGACATTTAAAAGGCACAAAAACAACCCAGTGGAAATGCCAGCTTCCCAGCATCTAGACAATGAAGGCGGAAGTGGCCCCTGAGCACAGGAGGAAGTGCAACTTGCCAGGAGTCAAGAGCTGAGCAAGGTTGAAGGTGCATTTTTCTGGTTAGGGAGCCAGGGTGCAAGGACTCATTTTTATTTTTCTTAAAATCAAGCACAGACGGGTCCAGGTTGTGCAATGTTCAGGCTCAGAAACTGATCGCCTGAAATACGGTGTTTCGACATACTCAACTGAAGGAGCTTCAAGGTCACTTTGACCTTCTTCCCACTCCTGTCTCTCAATTCCCTGTCTCTCTCCAAGCACAGGATGAAGTTGTTCCCTGAAGTTCCCTCATCTGGCTAAAGTCCAGACTCGCCAAAGAAAAAAACAATTACCTATGATCCCCTCCCTGATTTTTCACTAACTGAAGTCATATGGGAGGAACAAAGACTGAAGTCTGTCAACACACCTGGACAGACTTGTCACAAACCATTGTCTGTTTTGTGGGCCCAAGAGACTTTGTCCCAGGCCATTGTATGTTCTTCAAGCCCATTTAATTGGCCTAAAAACAATTTGCTATCCCCCTAAGATCATCCACACTTCCCCATCTCCCTTTACCCTGAAGATAAGGGTATATAACCATCTGTACCCCAGTGTGTGGTGGGGCAACCACTCTATGATTCTCTTCCATTCGCATTAATAATTTTATATGCCATCTATTAATGTGACTTTTGTCAGATAATTTTCAAAGAACCTTCAGAGGGCAAAGGAAAAGCTTTCCCTTGGCACCTAGAGCAGCATTCAGGTTACGGGTTTTGTTCCTTCCTGCTGAAAGTTGTAATTCTATTTCTACTTTTTTTTTTTTTCTTTTTTTGGCTCCCATTGCCAAGGAAAACTCAATTTCAACCAATACAACTTTCCTGTTATACTAATACCATTCCCTGGTTTACCCATCATGTATGAATAATGGAAGCATACATTAGAGAATAGAAAGTAGCTAAACATTACTGAGTACCAGCTGATGTTCTAAGTGGTTCATAAGTATTAATGCATTTAAACCTTGTAGCAACCTATGGGGCAGATTCTACTGTTATCACTATTTTACATCTATTACACTATTTTATCACTTATTTTTGGCACAGGCAAAGCTTTGTAAATTTGTTTGGGGTCTTACTGAGAACCCATGGGTCTCTGTTAGCTATTCAATCACTTTGATCAAACACAAATGAATTTTATAGCATTTTATTTTCAATACTTCTGAATATATTTACCATGGTAATTTAAAGTAACACTTTATGTAAGTCTATATAAGTGTGAAGAAATTAGTTTATGAAATGATGGTTTGATTACATCCCTTAATTGATAATTACATAGGATACTAGGAGTAGACAATGAAATGTTTTTTGGTAAGGTTTATTTGTCTAATGATTATTATTTTTAAGAGACAGGGTTGTGCTCTGTGCCCAGGATGCAGTGCAGTGGCATGAGTATGGCTCATTATAGCCTCGAACTCCTGGGCTCAAGCAATTCTCCTGTCTCAGCCTCCTGAGTAGTTGAGATTACAGGCGTGTGTCATCACATCTGGCTAATTTTCTCATTTTTTATAGAGATGAAGTCTTGCTATGTTGTCCAGGTTGGTCTTAAAAACTTCTAGCATCAAACTGTCCTCCCACCTCAGCATCCCAAAGTGCTGGGATTACAGGCATGAGCCACCAAGCCCAGCCAGTATGGGTTATTTAAACCAGTGTGGTCTAAGGGCCATTTGTTACAGAATCTCCTAGTGAGGGATAATTAATAATAATGTAGATTTTCTACCCTAATTTTCTACCCACTGGATCTGAATTTCTAGATTAGATTCTGGGAAAGTGTTATTTTTAGAAAGTACTCCTAGGTGATTTTAGTGCATAATAAAGTCTGAGAATCTCTAATTTAAACAAATTCAAATTCTGTGAAATCTCTACTTTTCACTGAGTAGACATAATTAAGGTCTAGCGTTTACAACTGCAAGACATTTATAAGCTTGAATGTGATTTAAGACAGGAATACATGATAAATATGTTTTTGTTCCTTGTGTGCAAATATAGGCTTAAAAGTGTTGTTTGAAACAAATGATGCAGTAAAAGAAAAAAAAAAGAAACTACAAGTTTTACAGACCTTTAAATCAGACCGTTGACTAACTGAAACACATAGGGGTTAGTCTTCCTAGAGGCATAATCTGAAAAATAGAGCAGGTTTTACTGGCTTAGGATACATCGTTCCAGGATAAGCTCTTTTCTCTCATGTGCTACTTTTTTCATGTACCCAGAAAACAATAAATTTTGGGGTTCTGCAGTTCTATGTGAGCACTCCCATCTCATAAATATTTAGACTAGAAGAAAAGAGCCAGGATCATTCTTTTAAAAAGTTTAATGAATTTTTAAAAATGCATGAACATGGTTGGGAAGCCTGTGATTAAAGAGTGTTCATTTTAATATTGCACTCTTTTCCCTTCCCAAATTCTTTCCCACACCTCATCGGACTCTACATTTCTCTTAATAAACCTAATTTAAAATGAATTATTTTAGTCATTTTCATCACAAAATTTAATGATCAACCTTCTTAATTTTCTATTTCTGTGTCTTTGTTTTCATGTCATGTCACCTACAGGGCACATTCTGTATGCTGTATGTTAAATTAATATTTCTACCATGGCTGCAATGGGTATTTGATGCACTACAGAAAAGTGTAGAGTGTGGGCCAGATCCTCAAAGATCTCAAATCCGAATTGAGGTGTTTATACATGTACGAAATGCCAGGGACTGTCAAGCTTTTGAATGATTTAGAATTACAGTAAAGTCAATCTAAGCTTCCACGGTATTATTTGTAATCCACTGACACGCCTCATAAACAAAATTTAAAAAGAATAAGAAAAAATGCAAATAACTTCATTTTACCCTCTGTGTAAGTCAGCATAAACAGATTGTTCATTTTCCCTTGTCAGGTGAGTTTCAAGAAACTACAGGCATACCTCATTTTATTGTATTTTCTTTATTGAGTCTCACAGATATTATGTTATTTATAAATTGAAGATCTGTGGCAACCCTTCATTGAGCAAGTCTATTGGCACAATTTTTCCAACAGCATATGCTCACTTTGTGTTTCTGTGTCACATTTTGGTAATTTTCACAATATGTCAAACTTTTTCATTATATCTGTTTTTCACTATATCTTTTTCATTACATCTGTTATGGTAATTCTGATCAGTGATCTTTGATGATGTTACTATTGTAATTATTTTCGGCCACCACAAACTGCACCTGTATAAGATGGTGAACTTAATTGATAAATGTTGTGTGTGTTCTCACTGCTCCATTGACCAGCTGTTCCCAATCTTTCTCTCTCCCCTCAGGCCTCCCTCTTCCCTGAAACACAAAAACATTGAAATTAGGCCAATTAATAACTCTACAATGGCCTCTAAGAGTTAAAATGAAAGGAAGTGTAAAATGGTTTCTCACTTGAAATCAAAAGCTAGAAATGATTAAGCTTCGTGAGGAAGGCAAGTTGAAAGCTGAGACAGCCAAAAGCTGACTCCCGCACCAGGGAGCCAAGTTGTGCAAGCAAAGGAAAAGTTCTTGAAGGAAATTAAAAGTGCTGCTCCAGTGAACACATGAATGATAAGAAAGCAAAAGTGATCTGGGTAGAAGATCAAACCAGCCACAACATGCCCTTAAGCCAAAGCCTAATCCAGAGCAAGGCTTTAACTCTCTTCAAGTTTGTGAAGACTGAGAGAGGTAAGGAAAGTGCAGAAGGAAAGTTAAATGCTAGAAGAGTCGGTTCAGGAGGTTTCAGGAAAAAGCCATCTCCACAAATAAACATACAACGCGAAGCAGCAAATGCTGATGTAGAAGCTGTGGCAAGTTTTCCAGAAGAGCTAGCTCAGATCATTGATAAACGTGGCTACATTAAACAACATATTTTCAGTGTGGATGAAACAGAGTCCTATTGGAAGAAGACACCATCTAGGACTTTCATAGCTACAGGGAAAAGTCAATGTCTGGCTTCAAAGCTTCAAAGAACAGGGTGACTCTCTTGTCAGACACTAATACAGCTGCTGACTTGAAGTTGAAGTCAGTGCTCACTGCACATTCTGAAAACTTAAGGATCCTTAAGAACTGTGCTAAATCTACTCTGCCTATGTGCAACAAAGCCCTTATGGCAGCATGTCTGTTTACAATATCATTTACTGAATATTTGAAGCCTACTACTGAGAACTACTGCTCAGGAAAAAAGATACTTTTCAAAATAGTACTGCTCTTTGACAATGGACCTGGTCACCCAAGAGCTCTGATGGAGGTGTGCAAGGAGATGAACGCTGTGTTCATGCCTGCTAACACAACACCCGTTCTGTACTCCATGGATCACAGAGTAATTTTGACTTTCAAGTCTTATTATTTGAGAAATAAATTTTGTAAGGCTATAGCTGCCACACATAGTTATTCCTGTGACGGATCCGGGCAAAGTAAATTGAAAACCTAGAAAAGAGTCACCATTCTAGATGTCACTAAGAACATTCGTGATTCATGGGAGGAGGTTAAATTATCAACATTAATAGAAGTTTGAAAGAAATTTATTCCAGCCCTCATGGATGACTTTGATGGGTTCAAGACTTTGGTAGAGGAAGTAACTGCAGGTATAGTGATAATATCAAGGAAATTAGAACTAAAAGTGGAGCCTGAAGATGTGACTGAATTGCTTCAGTCTCACGATAAAACTTGAACATAACAGCAGTTAATTCTTACGGATTAGCAAAAAAGTGGTTTTGTGAGATGGAATCTATTCCTGTTGAAAATGCTGTGAACACTGTGGAAATGACAACAGAGGATTTAGAATATTACATAAACTTAGTTGATAAAGCAGCAGTAGGGTTTGGAAGGTTTGACTCCAATTTTGAAAGAAGTTCTACGGTGGGTCAAATGCTACCAAAGAGCGTTGCACGCTATAGAGAAATCTTTCATGAAAGGAGGAGTCAACTGATGTAGCAGACTTCACCGTTGTCTTATTTTTAAAAATGTCCACAGCCACCCCAATTTTCAGCAACCACCACCTTGATCAGTCAGCAGCCATCAGCAACAAAGCAAGACCCTCTTCCAGCAAAAAAATTACAACAACTTGCTGAAGGCTCGGATGATTTTTAGCAACAAACTATTTTAAAATTAAGGTATGTACATTGTTTTTTGGGTGTAATGCTACTGCACCCTCAATAGACTACAGTATAAACAACTTTATATGTACCAAGAAACCAAAAAATTCATGTGACTCACTTTGTTGCCATACGTGCCTTATTTTGGTAGTCCAGAATGGAACCTACAATGTCTGCAAGGTATAATTGTACTTTGTCAGCCACTCCAGCTTTCTTTTGGTTAATATTTGCATGGTATATCTTTTTCCATCCTTTTACTTAAGTTACCTATTTCAGTAGAGTTGAAATGAATAACATATATCTGAGTAGGTTCAGAACAAAATCCATTTGCTGTTTTTACTGGTATGTTTATATCATTAATGTAATTATTGATATGTTTGAATTGAGGTATATCATTTTGTGATTTGCTTTCTGTTTGTTCCCTCTGTTTTTCATTCCTTTGACTCCCCTTTTCTGCCTTCTTTTCAGTTATAAGAATATTTATTAGTATCCATTTTAATTTATCTACTATGATTTTGACTATATTACTCTGTAGTTCTTTATTGTTCTTTTTAGTGGGTGCTCTAGGGATTACAGGATATATACTTAACTCTTCATCATCACCTAGAATCAATTTTGTATCATTTTAGTTGGAATATAGAAACCTTATCATCTTATTGATCCATTAACCTTTCCCCTCCTATGCTAGTCATGTTAAATATTACATCTAAACCATTGAATGTGCTGTCATACATATCATATGTTTTCACATTAAATAGTCGATTGCATTTTAACAAACTCAAGAGGAGAAAAACAGCCTACCATATTTACTAACTAGTACTGCTAGTGGGGCAGGACTTTGATTTTTTACTCTTCTTTTTCCTTTATGATATTCCATGTTTTCTCTGGTATCATTTGCTTTCTTCCTGAATAACTTTTACATCAGGTCTGCTGGATTAATATTTTCTTAATTTTTCTTAATTTAAGAATGTCTTTATCTCTATTCTTGGAGAATATTTTTTACTTGATATAGAGGTTGACAATTCTATTCTTTGGGCACTTAAAAAATATGCCACTTTCCTGGCCTCTAAGCTTTCTGATGAGAAAATGAAGTCATTCCAATCACAGCTCCCCTATAGGTAATGTTTTGTTTTTCTCTGGCTGCTTCCAAATTTTTTTTCTTTAGCTTTTAACCAATTTGATTATGATGTATCTGGGTGTGAATTTAATTGGGTTTATCCAGTTTGGAATTTCCTCAGCTTCTTAGATCTGTAATTTATTTCTTTCACCAAACTTGGGATTTTTTAGCCCCATACTCTTTCTCCTTTCTTCTGGGATTCTGATGGCACAGATGCTAAACGCTGTTCACATTATGCTTGCTTACTTAGACAGAACTAGAGGGCTTCTCCTGCAGCTCTCTGTCCATGTCCTGAAGCCTATTTCTATGTTTTGGGCTGCGTTTAGTCCAGAGTCGAGTAACAGAGGGAAACAACTGGTAAATTTATGGCTAGTTGGGCAGTATTTCAAATTTTGTCTGGTTCCCCAATCCACCTGCTAGTATTTACTTTCCACAGTCCTGGAGTAGCTGCTTCGTGCATTCTGTCCACGCTCCACAGTTATGCTCAGTGGGAGGCAGAGCGTGGAGCTTGTTTTCTTCATCTTACTCAGAACTGGAACCAACCCTCCCAACTAAATATAATGAGACAAAAGCTATTTTACCACAAACACTAAACAAAATATATAACATGTATATTAAGCTGGTGGTGTAAAGCCAACAGGCTGAATAAAAAGAAACTCATTTTAGAATTGATAGACCTCAGCTGATCCTCACTGTGATCAATGACTTTTTATTTGGCATGCCATCTGGCATTTATTTGCTTCCACTGAAAATACATTCTGTCTGGAGATTGTTCCAAATGTAGGTTATGCACAATATCATCGGAGGCAAGTTGTTGCACTTTTTGTTCTTTTAAGTCTTACAAGTCTTGACTTAAATGGAGAAAACTGCTGATTAACACAATTTTTTAAAGAGCTTAATCAGGGAAATTCTCAACTGTTACATACAAAGGAACACTCAATCTATACAGCACTAGGATCACTCTGCCAAAAGAGCTAGCAGTTAGAACACCATTGTGTGCATTATTTATTGACATATTGTCAATGGAGATGAGCCATTGGAATTCTTTAATGAATCATTTTTAAAGCAAATCATTACCCACTGATTTTTGATATTATATATGTAATTTTTTTCTATAAATCAGGTTTATATATTTTTATTTAGATTTGATTTCCTAGTTTCTGAGTGGGTTTCTCCCTCTAATTCACAAGCCAGCCTAGGGTAACATGGCAGACTTGTGTATCTAATGTACATGACTTTTCAGGCAGTATTATGCCTTCAGCAACCACTGGGCAGCAGGACACCGTACTTAATTAGCTGCTTTTGCAGTTATCAGACTGCAATCACATTTGATTAAGGGCACCATTTATTTCACTCAAGGCCGAGAGTGCTCTCCTGGGGAGAGGCAGGTGGTACTCTCCTGTTGATGAAGTCCAGAGAGCCAGAGAGACAGCCTGTGACCAGAAGTGACACTCTGCAGCTCAGTCACAGACTTTCCAAATGACCTTGCAGAAGTCATTTTTCTCCCCATCATGTTTTATTTATTTTATTTTTAAAATTATTATTATGATTCTTTTTGATCACTCTGCTGCTCAGGCTGGACTCGAACTCCTGGACTCAAGCAACCTTCCCACCTCAACCTTCCAAGTAGCTGGGATGACAGGCATGCATTTCCATGCCCAGCTTAAAACCCAGATGTTTTCAAAGCCCAATGTTTTCATTAATGACAGGAAAAATTTGTAGAGCCCTTCTAAGTGCTTCTTTGTATAAATATATATGTCAGGGGGGCAAGTTACTATTCCCTGTTTACACATGAACAAACTGAGGCTCGGTGATATTAGGAGATCTAAGTTCACACAGCATCAGGAACCCAAGCCCGATTTTTCTGTGGTCTTTCTCCTACAACTTCCTATCACAAAACTACTGTTAATCAAGAATAGAATTACAAAGCATTGTTTCCTGTTTAATTCTACTTGGCAAAAGCCAAGAGGGTCTATTTACTTAATATAAGAATGAATATTACTTGAGACTGCAACCTCAAAGTAGAGTTTTCAGCATTTATTTGATAAACTCAAATTCTAATATATTTCTATGTGTAATACTTCAGAGGCTGATCCTACATTATGCCTGATGTTTGTTAAAAAATAATGTTGTATCCACACAGTAGAGGTGGCTATTTGCAACCACAGGTAGCTCTTATTTTTTGCAAAATGCAGCATAGAGAGAGATAGTTTTGCTTATGTTTTTGACAGTGTGAATTGATACAGAAATATGTTTAAAGTAATTTGTCATGTTTTTCTCTATTTTTGCCAGATTTGTGCAAAGGCATAAATTGTTTTTTATTACTGTAGGGTCTTTTTCTTCCTCTCCTTTCTGTAACCATGAATATTGAAATTAAAAATTCTCTTTGTTTCTGAGTCACAGAGTTACCATCGGCTAAATAGCTGAGGCTTTCACCCATAGCACTTTCAGATGGAATCCTATTATACCTTATGAGGTTATCATCACCCTCTGAAATTTTCATTAGTTATGGGTGTGTACATCCTAACATTTTGCAGTCGGGAGACAGCTGGGAGACACTGTGTTCTGGGTTGCAGCTGCCCATCAGAATTCTTCCAACATAATGGAATAAAAATCACTGGGTGTGTGTAATTCTTCCCTCCTCAATTTTATCAACAAAACATTTTATCTCCAAAAATCCTGAAGGTGAGTTGCACAGGAGCCTGTTGTCTTAACAGTCATAGGCTGGCAGATCATATTGCCTCATTGATGGAGCACATTCAACCCAGAAACATGACAGGAGGTTAAATTATTATAATCAAATTGGCTTTTCAATTCTAGTCTCTATCATCTGATTATAATTTATCATAAACAGTGTGATTAGAAAGTGACAATTGATTCTATCATTCCTTTTACTCTGTAATGACACCTAATCTGTATTCCATGAAAAGATACTATTTGAAACCAATAACACATTCAAATGATGGTTTGATTTTGCTAAGCAAATATTTTTCCAGATGATGAACACTAGTTTAGAACCCACAAAATGTCAGATTTTTCATGTTTAAATGAAGAATTGATCTGTGTTTAAATAATCTATTCTGGATCCTTCAATCTATTAGGCCCTGTGGCTTTGATAGTGAGTTGGCAGACTAGCTTCTCATCCTCTTAGGTCTGGAATGTGGAAAGGCAGACAGATAATTAAGGAACATAAATAAACTGATAAATAGTAACAGGATAGTGTATTAGTCTGTCTTCACACTGCTAGGAAGAAATACCTGAGACTGGGTAATTTATAAAGAAAAAAGGCTTAATTGACTCATGGTTCCATAGGCTGTACAGATAGCATGACTGGGGAGATGTCAGAAAACTTTCAATCATGGCAGACGGTGAAGGGGAATCAGGCACGTCCTCACATGGCCAGAGCAGGAAAGACAGTGAAAGGGGAAGGGCTACACACTTTTAAACAACCAGATCTCATGAGGACTCACTCACTATCACAAGAACAGCAAGGGAGAAATCCACGCCCATGATCCATTCACCTTCCACCAGGCCCCTCCTACAACACTGAGGATTGCAATTCGACATGAAATTTGGGTAGAGACACAAATCCAAACCTATCAAATAGAGAAGGGATAATGCTACGGCAGCAAACAGCAGGGGATCAAATCCAGATATAGTGGGTAGGAAAAGGTTCCCTCCAAAATATAGCGTTTAGGTCTTCATTAGGATAGCAATGAATCATTTTCACTCATGGCATCTTGAAACCTTCTTCAGATCTTCAAGAGCCAGTGAGGAGTAGCAGAAACAGGCCAAGTATGTCTCATTTTAAATGCCAGCCCTTTACATAGCAGCTATACGAAATGACTTATTCTGAGCCTCATCCTCCTCATCTGAACAGACAGGAATAATACATAGGTCACAAGGACTATTCTGAAGGTTAATTAACTTATATGTTTTAAACATCGGTGACAGAGAACGCATTAAATAAATGGTAGTTCTCTTTCTTCCAACAATTCCTGCTGCCACCAAACACACTTTCTTTTATAATATCCAACTGTGATGTCTATCTAATTAAGGCAGCTCCTAAACCTAGATTATATGAACAGATATGAGGTAATCTGATTTGGAAACAATCCAAGTCAATAAAAATGGGCGCTCACATAGACTGCTTTGTTATGGTAACATATTCAATTCAGAATGAACTGAAATATCACAAATCCTACATTTTATGTAACATAAAACGCAACAAGCAAATAGAAGAAAATAAAGGCATCGATTGTCCCCACCACCACAAGGAGTGTATTCAGGTTGATTAGTGAAGGACAGATCAGTTTTGATAGAGGTAAAGAGGGCTAAAATAGCATCCGAATGTAAAGAGGGGAGAAATCTCAGTGTATTCCTGAATTTCCCTAAGGCTCCGTTGTTGGCTTGCTGTTCTATTTCTTATACCTCTCTTCAGAATATCTCATTCATTCCCACACACCTTTCAACCCCAGCATCTCCAGGCTTTTTGCTCCCAGACCTATATGTGATGCTTCATGCTCTCCACTGGGCTTCAGAATGGAACATTCCACCATCTGAAGCTCACTGAGTTTGGTTCATACCCTACAGGCTTTTCCTTGTTTAATGTACTAAAAGTAGAATTCATTCCCGTTTCTGAACCTTCCTGAATATTCCCCATTAGTTCCCAGCACACCATCCAGCCTCTTATCCAAAGCAGAAACTTCAGAATTAATTCAGACATGTTCCTCTCATCTAGCCCCAATCCTTAGGTCCACATCCCATCAGTCCTCAAGTACTAATCTCTTCTGTCCTTTCATCCTGTAGCACAAGACACTGTCAAATAGGACCAACCTTTGCTTTCCAGGTGTACTGGGCAGATAGGTAGTGGCAGTAATGCCTGGGAGTTGGTTACAAGCGCAGAATTTCAGGCCCCACCCAGACCTACCAAATCTGAATCGGCATGTTAAAAAGGTGTCTGGGCGACTCCATTACAACTATGATCAAACTTTTCCTTTGCCTTTTTTTAATTACAAGAATTTTCAAACATACAAGAATCATAGATAATATAAAACACCCATATGCCACTAACTGGATTTATTATATGTTAATAATTATACTTTCTTGAGATATTTAATTTAAAACAATTTTTTGAGACAGGGTCTTGCTATGTTGTCCAGGCTGGTCTCAAATTCCTTGGCTCAGGCAATCCTCCCACCTCAGCCTCCCGTGTAGCTGTGAATGCAGATGCACTCCACCATGATTAAGCAATGAAATGTCAGAGTTGAAGGCCACTTCCCAACACTCCTCCCTAGGGTGACCAATGTGTCTCAGTTTGCCCGGGACCATCCAGATTGCTGCACTCAAAGTATTGAATCCCTGGAAACTTCTCAGTCCTGGAGAATCCTGAAATTCATTGGTACTCTTCTCTCCCTCAGATATTTACACATTCATGACATGTGTTTGTTTTCATAAATAATACACAGAATTATTTTATGTGTTTATGCAAATAGCATCATGTAGTACACATTGCTCTTCAGTTAGCTCTTCACACAGCATTATTCGTTTTGAGATTTACTCTAATGTTATGTTAACATGAACTGAGTTATTTTAATTGCTGTATCCTTTGCACGAGTATACTCTATCCACTTGGTCTTCTGATGGAGGTGTGGGTTGCTTCCAATGTTTTGTTATTTTTTAAATAATACGTCAACCAACAGTATAAATGTCTCCTTGGGCATATTTGGAAATTTCCTAGGGAATATATCTTGAGGAGGTGTTACTGCTAAATCCTAAAGTATGTCTATCTTCAGCTTTACTATATGGGGTCTGATTGCTCTCTATGTGGAACAGTTCTTGTTCTCCCATCAACAATGTGAGAGCCCTTTTATCTTTGCCCACATTGCTTGGCACTATCAGACTTACGGAGTATTTGAGCCCAATGGGTATGAGACGGTATTTCAATGTTTTAAGTTGGTTTGTCCTGCTTTAGTTAGCCAGGTGGATCATCTTTCACTTGTTTATGGACCATCCAGTTTTCTGCTCTATGCCTTTTTTTGTGCACACACATTGCCCATTATCCTATTCAGGCATTGCGGATACTAATCTCCTGTGAATCATATGAATTGCAAATATCTTCTCCAAGTGAGGGTTTGCCTTACATTTTTATCTAGGAATTCTGTTGCTCTCTATATTAAAAATTTTAAAAATCAAGATATAATTCACGTCCCACAAAACTCACCATTTTAAAGTGTACAGTTCGGTGTTTTTTAGTAATCTTTTCTTTTGTGTTTTTTAATCTTTTGTTTTAGACATTTTTTCTATCCTGATACCATAAATGCTATTCTCCTCCCATTAAAAAAATGTAATTGTTTGCTTTTTGTTTTTACATATTTAGTCTGATAAGAGTGGATTTTTTATTGTGGAGTGATGAATTGATCTCATTTAATGTTTATGCATATGGATAGCTAGTTATTTTAGCAACATTTGTTACATAATCTATCCACCTCCACTAGTTTGTAATGCCATTTCTGTTATCCATCAAGTTTCCATATATACATCAGTCAGTTTCTAAGCTCCATATTCTTTTGGTTTATTCATTAACCAATATCACACAATTTCTTTTTTATAACTTTATAATAAATCTTGATGTCTGTAAGGCATATCTTCTGACCTTATTCTTTTTCATAACTCTCTTCTCTTCCCACGATCTTTACTGTCCCACATAAATTTTAGGCCCATTCTTTCAAATTCAACATAAAATGTTCTTGTGGATTTTGATTGGAATTGCACTGAAGGTACAGATAGTTCAGGAAGAACTGCCATATTCAAATATTGACATCTTTACAATACTTGTATCCACAATTTGATATGTCTCTTAATTTCATTAGGTCTCTCTTTATCCCTTGTAATTTTTACATGGTTATAATACTCACTAAATGCATATATTATTACTGGATTCCTTACTGGATACATTATAGTTTTAAATATTGTATTTTAGATTTATTTATGCACATATCTATTACATTTTCTTATTGATTGTTGATGGTATGTAGGAATAAACCACTTTGGACACTGATCTTATATCCTGCAATTTTGGTGAATTCCGTTATTTTTCATAGTCTGAGAAATACTGACAATCATCTCATTTGTAAATGAGAGCAATTTACTTTCTTCCTTTCCAATCTTTATTACCTTTTTTAAAATGTGTCTTGCTGATTGCACTGGCCAGGACTTCCAGTACAATGCTGACTAGAAGTGGTAGAAGGCACTAGTTTGTCATATTTTTGCTTTTAAAGGCAAGGGTTATAACAACATACCATTGATTATGGTGCCTGAGACAGGGTGGTGGTTTTTAAAATATATATTTATTAGGTTAGACATTGTTTCTTCTATATCCCTAGTTTGCTAAGCATTTTAACTCTGAGTGATGACTTTAATTGCTTTTCCTTTTAAAACTGATCTTAGAATTACCCTGCTTTAAGAGGCCTTTCCAGCCATCTAAAGTTGGAATAAAAGCTCCTCGTCTCTGATCCCACTGCATTTTGTGCTTCCAGTGGCAAGTTCATCTGCTGATGTGTCTATGCTCCTCAGTAGCTTCTAAGCAACTCAAGGGCAGGAACGTGATGTTTGATTCATGGCTATATCCTCCGGCACCTGATGTAGATCACTAAAAACTGTACATAGCTGTAAGATAAATTGTGGAAAACATGTTCTAGAAACTTTATTTTTCCTTCCTCAAAACCAATTCTGTTTCTGACAATTAGGCTTAATTTACAAAGACAGTTATAACAGCATAGAAATTGGACTGAGAAAAGTTTTAGTTATCTACACATTTATATTTTCTTTTAATACAATAACTCATAGAATGCAAATATACATTTGAAAATCACTGACTTCCTTCTTATAGCAAACATAAGTTGTTGCTACATTCTAAATCAAGTTCATATTTATTTTAACATCATATTAGTTACTTATCTGTGTCATTATTAAAACAAAAATAAGGCTCCCACAAACTTTGATTTGTTCAGTATGTACCTCCTAGAGGTCTTTTCATATCTAATTACTAAGATTATTTTAACTTAATTAATTTAAATGGTTTTTTTTTTTTACTAATGCCAAAGGCCTTTTTAAATGCTTTACGTTTGTCAGTGTTTGAATAGCCTTACCTGATTAATCCAGAACACTAAGATACTTAATGATCATAGGACCTCAAATGCCATTCGAAAATATGAAACCTTTATCTTTTAACTCAGTTTCGCTTTCATGCATAGCATGGCTCTCAAATCACAGTTGTGATATTTATTAGCTGTCTTTGCCAAACTGCGGGTAATACATCTTTCACATTTCATTGAGAAGAAAAGAAATTTAATCTCACCAGGATCTCCATTATTAGTTCTCCCTCTTGGTTTTTTTTCCTGTGGGGATTTTATGTTGGCCAGATGGGGCTCTGAAGAATCCACAGACCGATGAGTGCTTTACAATGGCAAGGTGGAAAAGCAAAATCTATTTTTGAGTTAGGAAATTAAATGCGATATATTGTCATCTAGCTCACTATGTCCAAACTAGTCAATATTTTGTTCATATTCAGTATTGTACAATTATTCTCTTACAAAAGAGAATACCTTCATTTTCCTCAACTTTACTTCAGTTCCGTGTTTAGCTTGTTCTACTGGATAACAGTAATTAGCCACTCAATTGCACCCTCTATTCCCTTAAATTCTACCAACTCCAAAGAGGACTCTATAAACCACATTTTTACACTGGATCTACTTTCTGGGGAATGCCAATTAAATCTCATTAGCAGCAAAAAGTTAAACATCCCTTTCCATATTCATCACAGATCTATCTTCCATGAAGCAGAGTTACTGAATCAAATGTTTGAGAATCAATCTGGTGGGAAATTGTTTATTTCTTGAATTGGCCCAATTCTCATTTTTAAATATTCTGAGGCTTCTATCTTCGGGTAGTTGCCCTCATGGTCAAAAATCTCTTAAATGGAGAAATAATTATAAGGTCACATAGTTTGTCATAAATGGTTTCAAATAGTGTAACATCTCAAAGTTGGCATTCCAAATATTTCATTTATGGAATAAATAAAAAGCAACTTCATTTGGAGCCTTCTTATCTTTGTCTATTGTCTTAATGATGCCTAAGAATGTGTCAGTTCTATACAAAATCAGATATCTGATTTCCAGAAAAGTACTGAATTATTTTGTTTCAGTTTTGCTAGGCATGACCAACAAAAGCACATCATTAAAGGATCTATCTTTTGTCTGACCTACATATTCCTACATTATATTCAAAGGTTACCCGTTCCCCCCTAGCCACACTGATCAGTAAGGACTTTCTCAACTGGATCATTTCCTTTCTTGTATCTTTGACTTTGTATGCAAGAGTCTGTCTAAAAAGCATGTCCCTTTCTTCACTATTTATGTAAATATCTACTTTTCCTTCAAAACTCTGATCGGATTCCATGTTGATGATGTGTTCCCTAAACATCTCCTCCTAAACACACACACACACACACAGAGACATACACAAACACACACACACACACACACACACACACACGGACAGACTTAGCTTTCCAGTCCTCCAATAATACTTCATAGATTAGCTCTTTGAATTAGAATTATTTGTCTATGCTCTCTTTTCTTATCAGATTTTGAGGTCTTGGAAGTCAGAGTCCATCATTTTTTCATCTTTGGATCCCAGGACCTAGGCCACCACTGCCATGGTAGCAGGCACTCAATGTGCATTTATAAATAATCGATTGAATTAAACTTGCTGAATACTGTAAAAATTATTATTAAATTCTGGATAATACTGATTCTCCTATACTAAAGCCAGTATCTGTGACTATAATGACCAGAAGTAGATAGGCTATCTTTTAAGTTCAATTTTAAAGTGTTTCATAAGACAGAAGTAAATCTTAAAATTCCTAGCAGAAGCAAGAAAGAAAAAGGGCACCTGAATTTATTTGCCAAAATTCACTCATATTTAGAATAGAAAGAATCTAAAAAAAAAAATGAGAGGGCAGGGCACAGTGGCTCTTGCCTGTCAGCACTTTGGGAAGCCGAGGTGGGCAGATCACTTGACGCCAGGAGTCCAACACCAGCCTGGACAACATGGTGAAAACCACTCTCTACTAAAAATACAAAAATTAGCCAAGCATGGTGGTGCCTGCCTGTAATCCCAGCTACTTGGGAGGTTGAGGCATGAGAATTGCTTGAACTCAGGAGGCGGAGGCTGCAGTGAGCTGAGATTGTGCCACAGCACTCCAGCCTGGGTGACAGAATGAGACTCTGTCTCAAAAATAAATAAATAAATACAATAAATAAAAAAGGAGAGCAAACTGAATAAAATAAGACTTTTCAACTAAATTAGCTCCTGTGACTGCTTTATAAACAAATCTTAATGGTTAGTTTGCAAAACAGCAAAGGCAATTGAAGTTAGCAGAATTAAGGGCTAAACAGCAACTCTGATTATTTCAGCTGGTGACTAGGGGAAGACCTCAGCAAGGACAGTCAAGTGGCCCTAAACCAACCAATTTACACTCTAAAATGCCCAAATTATATTTTGCTCTCTTTTTAGCTCATTTTAAACTGAGCAAACATTTTTATTTTAAAAACAAACAAAAATATAAACCAAATTATAAAAATATTCATAAGTTACCTAATATTTCATTGTGTTACTGCTCTGTTCCTTATTACTTTTCTAATAACCACAAGGGTTTAACTTTCTGTTACAACAATTAAAATGATTTCACTAAGAATGTGCTTGGATGCTTGAAAAAGAGGAAACATCATTTACGAATTTCAAAACAGAAATATTTGACAACCTGTGTATGAAGGAACCCTTGTAAGCATTCTGGAATTAACTTTTTTCCTACCTCCTGCATCCCCGACCACCCATTAAAAAAAAAAAACACTTTGGGTGGAGTTAAGAATTCCTTTCAAATGTTAAACAATAACTGGAAATCCTGAAAATGTATTCTCTTTTATCAAGTGGGAAAACGCTTTAAAGTATCCCCCGACCATTGCCACCTTTCTTTTTGCTAAGAATTGTTTAGCATGATATTTACTCAGAGGTTTCTATTTTGAACAGGAAGTTCAGTTATAACTGCCTGAAATATGATGCCATCTGTGTTTATTTTCCCTTCTGAAACACGATTTTTTCCCCCAAACATAGCAAGTACCTGGTCCTAATAACCTAGATACATGTATCAGCTCAACCAATTCTTCACTTAACCAGCGGTGAAATTAAAGATATAGAACATGTACCATAAAAATGTGAACTTCACTGCAAATGTAAATCATATCAAGTACATCTATAAATTCAAATATTTAAAAATATTCTGATTAATAAGTAGTTATGAGTTATATGTATTTACCAGGGTGGAGGTAGCTATGGAGTGAGAAAGAGGGCACAGCACACTCCATGATATAGTTAGTGAATCAAGAACTAAGCTAGGAGCCAGATGACCAAAGAATCACAGAATCAGTTGGACTTCACATTCTCCAAGTTATACTCGCACCTCTACCTGGGACAGCAGCATCTGGCATGTGGAGACCGTTTGAGAAAAAAAAAATTTAAATTTATTAATAATATATTTTGTTACTTTAAATACTGCTAAGTAATATGCCACTGTAAACATCATTATATATTTAAATTTGAGCTGATAAGTTACTGTAAAAAATCATCCTGACAGTTTTGTAATGTAAAAAGTGGGCTTAATTTCTTTTCTACCAAACCATCCATGAAGAAAAATTCAAACATTTTATTGGAGCTTATTTGCATTTCAAGGAAGGCTTAAATTCTATACATGGTTTTTTATTATAGCTTGACATTTCTTTCACATCTATTATAGTGTTCAAGAGTATCCCAAAGTATGATTTTTTATTTTGTATTCTCAGAGTCATGATCTCTAATAGGAGCCTCAACACTGATTCTAGAAAGTTTATGTGGTGCCAGGTTTTCTATTCTCGGGAAATGGAGGATGTGTAACAAGCTGTCTCAATGGACACTTCCCTAAAACAGCCAGGCACATATGACTTAGCGCCTAATGTTTCCCGTTTCCACTTGAGCCTTTGTAGGGCATGAATTAAACAGAACATTTCCCAAATCATCATGATACTGACTTGAAAAACAAGAACAGAAGACAGAGGCACAACCGTTGCTGCTCTCTGAAAGCCATGGGGATTTTGACTCAAGAAATTCTTATGTTCCCAATTCTCAACCCTTGTTTCTCAGTTGTGGGTTCCTCTCTTGAGGAACTGACAAGTGCACACTTTTCCAGCCGTACAGCCCTGGAGGCAGGTCCAGCTTCCATATTTCCCTTTGTCCAGAATCGGCTCTAAAATAAATTTCTAATTTGTTACAAGGAAATGCTTCACAGAGTCTACATGTACATATTTCATTTGTGTTTTTGTGCCTTGTTGTTTATCACTTTGCATTACTCATACCTAGCTTGTCTTAGGCTCTAAACTTGTTTCCTGAAGTTGCTGTATGTGTATTATGTGAGAACTGACATTTCATGTCTCAACTGTTTTTTATTCATAACCTCTCTTTTTCCTGACATCTACTGGATGTATTAAATTAATACATGATGACAAAATAAACTGGCTATAATTAAATAACAAATCTTAACTTGCACAAAACAGACAAAACCATACCACTGATGATGTTATAAAATTATCAATAAAATGATGTCTACTTAAAACATTATTATAGTACACAAAGTAAAACAATAAAAGAATAACTCTTTTTAGTTCCTTTATAATGAAGGCAATTTATTTTGTATATTATTTTGCATATTTTGTCAAACAATATAGTCCATTAGATAGTGGTGTTAATATCTCCAGTAAAGATTTCATGTCAATAACCAATCTTGAAATCTCTTGCCCACAACTATCACTTAGTACTTTTAAAAGACATAACTGGACAACTGGACAAGAGGAAGAGCATCAGTATTGCCAAATCTGACTAATACTCACGAGAGGATATTCCCAATATAAGCGTAGTAGGAGCAACAGTAGGGCGTGGTTCCATCACAGCAGTAAGATTTGCAATCTTTGCCACACTGAGCAAGGCAATCATCTACAAAACAAAAACCACTTGTGAGCAGTTATAGTTGTAAAATCACAGTTTCAGGAAAAATTATTCTATTTCACATCTTAATCAGCCAATGACCACCCTTTAGTGGTTTTAAATCTTCATTTTCGTCCTCAGAATTCAAAAACATTTGTAAGGATCTAAATTGGCCTCTCTTCCCCATTAGACTCTAAGCTGTAAAGACAAAGACAATTCTTGAATCTTCTACACCAAGCACCATAATTACTAGTCAGGGTTAGTGGAATGCGATAATGAAGGAAGGAATGAAAGAACAATTAAATTACTCAGTCACTGGATTTGTCCATAGAGTTTTTATAATAATTTTTAAATGATAAAGCCTTCTTGGCCAGGCAAAATGGCTCACGCATGTAATCCCAGCACTTTGGGAGGCTGAGGCGGGTGATCACTTGAGGTCAGGAGTCCGAGACCAGCCTGGCCAACATGATAAAATCCCGTGTCTACTAAAAATACAAAAAGTAGCTGGGTGTGGTGGTGCACACCTGTAATCTCAGCTACTCAGGAGGCTGAGGCAGGAGAATTACTTAAACCCAGGAGATGGAGGTTGCAATGAGCCGAGATCATGCCACTGCACTCCAGCCTGGGCGACACAGTGAGGCTCTGTCTCAAAAAAAAAGAAAAAAAAAAAAGAGTCTTCTAACTTTAGGGTCTTGTATTCTCAACTGAGCTCAATCAATAGAAGGTTCAGTGGCATGGATAATACCAAAAAGGAATAATTTCAAAATGATGTATATTTTCCATGATAGTGCATTGTATGCTTTTCCTTTTGTGCCTTTTTTTACCTGTATAATTACAGTTTGCATACGTGTGGTAACACAATGAGTCTGCATCCTGTAAATTCATCTGGATGAAAAGATTATTGGTTATAGGAAGAAATCCCCACAGACAATTATTTTGTAAATAATGAAGAGTTTACTTAATGTCAGATTGAGGAATCAGTAAGATATAAAACAGTACTATGTGAAGGGGGAAGAGTTATTTTCTGAATAAAGGATCAGAAATTACTATTTTTTCCATATATTTTGCTGCAAGAAAAATTATACTAAAAATGTTGGATAAAAATTACTCTAGCTTTTAAGTATTCTTTATTCCACCTAAATGATTTATGTTTAACAAGCAAAGGTTGTCACTGACTTAGTCGTATAAGTTATGATGGATATATAAGTTTCAGATACATGATTAGGAAAACATTAAGTACAGTCTGATAATTTATGTTGTACATTTAAGAGTCACAAAATAATCCATTTCCAGCTCAATTCCTGAAGGTAATATTAATTATTATATAAATTATATAAAACTTTTGTTTCCCTATCAAAGCTATAACATTAAAAATACAAAATATTATATTTATGTCTGCATGTCCATGTAACTGATTTATCCAGAAAGGAAATTTTACATTGCTTTTAAATCACTTCCCTGCTAAGATGATACTTTACAAAGAGATGTGATTAAAAGGCAGCAAAGTTCAGTCACCATTAACAATTATGCGTGGCTTTTGTGGAACAAATGGAAAAGTTCATATTTTCTTCTCCTCAATTTTATTTTTACATTACAGATTGTCAAACATGACCCTTGAGGCTTACCTCTGGATTGTGGTACAAAGGAATGAAAGCGAAAAATAATTACCTTTGTGAGATTCAGTAAGTACTTAAGTCCACTTTTAAAATTTGAAAACAGAAACAAAATCTAATGATTTAGACACAAGGGAGAAGCCAATATATTGACAATAGATGCTTTTTGCAGAGTACAACAGACTTTTAAAGGCTATTTATTTTACAGTTTTCTTGGTGAATTTCCATAGCTCTCATTTTTAGTGCTGTTTAATTTATTCAAATATTTAGACTGGTCAGTTATCCGAAGGGCTTAGTGGGGATGTTTTGCTTCATGTTCTTAAAAGCCATTCAATGTACACCTACAGCCATCTGATCTTTGACAAAGTCAGCAAAAATAAGCAATGGGGAAAGGACTCCCTACTCAATAAATGGTGTTGGATAACCAGTTGGCCATACACAGAAGAATGAAACTGGACTCCTATCTTTTACCACATACAAAAATTAACTGAAAATGGATTAACGATTTAAATGAAAGACCTCAAACTATAAGACTCCTAGAAGAAAAGCTAGGAAGCACCATTCCTGACATCAGCCTTGGGAAGGAATTTATAACTAAGTCCTCAATAGCAATTGCAACAAAAGCAATTGACAAGCGGGATTTAATTAAACTAAAGAGCTTCTGCACAGCAAAATAAACTATCAACAGAGTAAACAATCTACAGAATGGGAGAAAATATGTGTAAGCTATGCATCTGACAAAAGCCTAATATCCAGAATCTATAAGGAGCTTAAATAATTGAACAAACAAAAACCAAATAATCTCATTAAAAAATGGGCAAAGGACATCAACCAGACACTTCTCAAAAGAAGACATACAAGCAGCCAACAAACACAACAAAAAAATGTTCAACAAGTCACCAATCATCAGAGAAATGCAAATCAAAACAGAGGGCTATTATTGAAAAGTCAAAAAACCAACAGATGCTGGTGAGCCTGTGGAGAAAAGGGAATACTTATACACTGCTATTGGAAATGTAAATTCGTTCAACCACTGTGGAAAGCAGTTTGGAGATTTCTCAAAGAACTTAAATCAAAACTACCATTTGACTCAGTGATCCCATTGCTGGGGTATCTATCTAAAGGGAAATAAATCATTCTATCAAAAAGACAAATGCAGTTGTACATTCGTCACAGCACTATTCAAAATAGTAAAGAGACTGATTCATCCCAAGTGTTCATTAATAGTGGACTCAGTAAAGAAAATGTGGTACATATACACCACGGAATACTATGCAGCCAGAAAAAAAGAATAAAATCATGTCCTTTGCAGCAACATGGATGAAACTGGAGGCCATCATCCTATGCAAATTAATTCAGGAACAGAAAACCAAATACCGCACGTTCTCACTTACAAGTGGGAGCTAAACACTGGGTACTCACGGACATAAAGACGGCAACAACAGACACTGGGGACTTCTAGAGCAGGGAGGAAAGGGAGTGGGGAGGGGTTGAAAAACTAACTATTGGGTACTGTATTCAATACCTGGGTGACGGGATCCATTGTACCTCAAACCTCAGCATCACAAAATATACCCAGGTAACAAATCTGCACATGTACTCCCTGAGTCTAAAATTAAAGAAGTTGAAATTATTTAAAAAATAAATAAATAAAAGCCATTCTGATTGTGAGAGAGCTAATGTCCCCACTATTCCGTCAGAGTAGGACAACCAATGTGTAAGTAACTGCATGGGTGCCTTTTGAACCATGTCCAGGACAGTGACATCTTATTAAACTCTCCATCAATATCAAAGATTCAATTGCTACCATTGCATTCCGGTGACTACTCTTATAAAGACATGGTGTTACCAAAATATTTTGAGCCAACGTTACAGGAAACCAAGCCCAAAATCTTGTAGCCAAGAAGCTGGATTATACCTGCAGCAAACATCTGAATCATGTTACACATTGGTCATTGTTTTTATGGCATTTTCCAGTGCTCTTGTCTACTTCCCAGAATTAAACTACCCAAAAGGGGAGATTTAACAGAATGACAAATACATTTACAATCACAACCTCTCCAAAATGAAATTTCAACCACACTTCAAAGCCTTTTTTATGTTGGTTGCTTTCTCTGGGATATTTGAGAATAATTTGACAAAGATCAGTGTTTGCGCCATACAGGAGCTTTTTCTCACTGGAGAAAGAACAGATCATTCCAATTTGTCTTCAGAAGATAAATAATATAACTTCTAATGTCCAGGTTAGTATCCCTGAAAATCAGCCAACTTAAACTTTCTTCAATGACTTTTTGCTGAAAGGTGTGGTCTGGAAGAAGGTTCCCCAACTCACCCCTGACTCCCAATTCACCCTGCCTCCCACCTTAAGGAATGTGCAGAACAGGAAAAGCAGTATCTGGCTTGAAGCACTTGCTTAGAAATGGCCCTTGCAAGCTATAGCTAAGATAAGAGAGGAAGGAAAGGGAGGGGACAGAAGTTACTGGCTGAGGCCCGGAAGGTAAAACCTTGACCGAATCCTGTCTTTGTAGCCTGCAGTGGGAGTCAGACAATAATATCAACACTTCACTGGGTCTCCTTCCAAAAGTAACTCTATAGTACAACATGATGCTTCAGGTATAGAAACCTTGCTCTTATTTGTTTAGCCAAATGAAATGTGAATCTAATGCATTTGCTTTGGGGAAAATAATTTAGATTATGAGCAGTGCATCTACTTAGATTTTTGTCCCACAAAGCTGGCAAT